>NW_021319778.1:0-11208 GCF_001605985.2 Dendrobium catenatum | reverse complement strand
GGAGATAATGCTAAGTGTGTGATCTAGAAAGTGCAGTTTTTGATATATCCTAAATCAATATTTATTTAAAAAGAAAATTTTAATTAATTAAAATTTAAATTTGTTTAAATAAATAATAAAAAAAAATAAATAATAATAATAAATAATGAATGTCACTATAAGTTTTGCCAATGTATATGTTTCACCCTTAATAGTGTACATGTATCTAAGTCTAAGTTTTCTAAAGACCCGAACCTTAATTTTGATCCTTAAGCTGTCACTACTGTGTATGGGATAAAAAATTTTGTTATACTAACCCTTAGGACTTTGCGTGTGTAAAAGACGTTAAGGATCAAAGAACAAAAAGTAATCCTAATAAATTGAAGTTACTACAGGGACCTAAGGGAATAGTTCAGCACACCACATCAAGGGGTCCCTAAAAGGTTTTCTAAGTTTAGAAAATACTCACAGTCACCGGGGGCTACGACCCGTGGGTTTCGCCCGTAGCACCTCTACCCTGTTGGATAGAGGTGACTGACTGTCATTATCTCCCTTATCCTTTTGTTCCTCGACCATACCATTCCTCATAGTTATGAAAATAAAACAAAGAAAAAAGGGAAAGCAGGGATTAGAGCATGTTTAATAAAAATAATAAATTAATTGAAATTTACTGAAAATAAAAGACGTACCTTTCTTCGGGCTTGAACATCGATTCTGTTGAATATCTTTTTGGAACGTTTACTTTTGGAATTACACTTTGCAATTTCCCAACATGTATCTCGAGGCATGAGAAAAAGGGAGTAGAAGAGGGAGAAAGATCAAGAGGAAGAGAATAGAGCTTTTACTTTTCTAACAATTTTACCCAAATAATTTATTTCTAACAACTTAGACCTTCACTTTATTTCTTCTCCAAACCCATTCACTTGTCACTTTCAAATATACAATTCTATCTTCTAAAATCACAAACTCATATGATTTACTTTTCATAACAGTTCAAGCTTCAATTTGAATACAAACACATTTTCACCATTCTTAGTGTTCCAACATACACCTTCATTCTCCAAAACACCTCAACCTTTAACAAACACATACTTTAAAATACCATTTAACACAGCACATTATTTTTCATGATCCAACTCTTACTTTTCTTTTTCACACATGTTACCATTCTAACATACACTTCATCTTTCACAAAACACATTATTTGGTTTTCCAAAGGAACATACAAGTAACTTTTCAAAACACCATCATACCACTTTCTAAAAGATAAACACACATACTTTACTTCTAACCATTACAAAATATCATTTATTACAAACACAAAACACTTTACTTTTATCTTTCATAAGCACTACACTTTAAAACATATACCGTTTACCTTTACAAATCACATAATTTCTATTTTTCAATATACATAGCAAAAACACTATTCTTTACCAAATCTAAACATTTTATCTTTTCATTTCTTTCACCAAAAACTTTTCCAACATAAACTTCTACATTTAAAAGCAACAAACTCCTTCCTAATTTATTTTTCACATCACATTTAAGAGAAATATAGACAAACTTCTACCTTTAAGAGAAATATAGATCATAACCTTTTCCATCACTACTTCATCATTTTCGATGTAGTGATGTATATCAAAATGACGAAATCAGATTTTACAACATTGTTTCAATGATTTTGAAAACTACACATGATTCATTAATTTTAAGAAAGATGAAGAATGCTGCTGATTTTTGAATAATATGTTTTAATAAATAATGCAAAACAATATACAATAGTTTGATTCTGAAGAGAATACGAAATCCCTATCCTTATCTCTTAGAAAACTAAAACAAATTTCAGTAAATGGTGATTAATATTCATGGCATTTATTTAAATAAACATCAATACAAGTAATCACTACCCCTTAAACCTCTTTGCTAGATGATAATATAATCTTCCATAATTTCTTTTATCAATAAGATAATTATATAAGAGAAGAAGAAGATGGACTAGGATGTAGAGGAGTTTTTTTTTCTTTACCGAAAATCAAGTAGGCTGTTTGTATCGGGTCGGGCAGATAGGTCGGAAGGGAAGAAAGGCTAGCAATGGTTCCTCTTTGGTGAGACGAACGGAAGAAAGGAGGATGGAGGTTTCGTTCGGCCTTGCTGGAGTTTCGTTTGGACTTTTCACACGATCCAGAGAGAGAAATGAGGGCTGTTCGCAAACGGCAGAGGGGCGACGGGCTTCGTGTGAATCTAAGAGGCGTCGGGCTATGCGTTTTTTTTTTGCGAGCAAGAGGAGGCGAACCGGAGACTTCTGTGCGAATAGAGAGGAGAAGGGATTGGTGGTTTTGCGAACTGCCTGGGAAAGATCGTGGAGGAGTGGTTTGTGAATTCAAGGGAGATAAAGAGCGACGGGCTAGAGAGAAGGGGTGGTTTTCCTGGGGATTTCTCGTGTGTATGAACTGGCAGGAGGTCTGAGCCGAATGGGTTTTCGTGTGTATGAACTGGAAGGAGATCGGGAGTTTTGAAGTTGCGACCTGTGAGAGAAATCCAGGTGGTTTTTTGTTCTCTGTTTGCGAATAGAGAGGAAGAGGGGGATTTCCGAACTTCTTTTTTTTTAACTGAGAGAGGAGCGGTTCTGCTTTGCGAATTGGAGAGGAAGTAGAGCCTCTGTTTTGCGAATGAAAGAATCGTTGGAGAGTTGGGTTCGTGCCTATCCAGAGAGTGCATGGAGCAGTCTTTTGCGAATGAAAGGAAGAGCAGGCCGTTCTTTTCAGTTGCTGAGAGAGAGATCCTGCCAATGGGGAGGAGTTGGGGTTGAGGAAGTTGGACCGATTTTTTAAACTTTTATTTAATTAGTATAAGGTGTTAAGATTATTTAGTTTAGGTTATTAATTAAAGGTGTGATTTAACAGTAAATTTATTCCATAAATTTAAACTTAAAGTAGTGGGTTTGAGGCGAGTTGATTTGGTTTTATTGGGTTCGAGACGAGTTGAGTTTGAAATTGAATTAGGAAGTTGAGTCAATTTGAGTTCAGTTTGAAGTTTAATAAAATTTATGTTGAATTGATTTTGATTTAGGTTGAATAAAAGGTCGAGTCCGTGCTATGTCATTAGGTGTCCACCTAAGAGAATTCCTATGGGGGCGACATCTACACTAGGTTACGAATACCTAGGTGCTAGAATCGATTCCGGGGAAATTGACCTCGAATTATGAGGTCAACACTATCGTCCTGTATGATTAGTTCAAGTTAATAAATATCATCTAGACCAATGCCCTGGATGGATGTGTGGACAATGAAACAGTAACTTGATCATCCAAGATGATTAGTTCAAAAAATCATATCACCTAGAATATCACCCTGGATGGATGTCTAGATGATGAAAAATTAACTAGATCATTCTGTTTGATCTCACAATTATTTGAGATGATTAGTACAAAATATCACATATTGGCCTAAACATCACCCTTGATGGAGCAAGTCTGTTTATAAATAATCCAAGAAGAACTAAGGTTTGTTAACTGATCATCCTGGATAATCTTGTAATTATCCAAGATGATATGATCGAATAATTAAACCTTAATTACATTCCTTAATTATAAAACTAATTTAAGCTTAATTATAGTGCATCGTCTAGGACGTTGTCCTGGGCGATATCCAAAAATAAAACATGCCTAAAAGAATTTGGCGGCTAACTCTTTCTGATTTGATCCCATCATCCCGAATGATGATAATATCATGGAGGATGATTCCCTTAATTGTGACTTCCTTAACCTAGATACAATAATTAGGGTTTCTATTTTTAACTGATCATCCAGGATGATTTTGGATCATCCTGGATGATTTTGGATCATCCTGGATGATGTAATTGAAAATAAAAAATTATAAAACAGCCAAAAATTTTCCTCTAAGAATGTGTGTGCAAGGTTACTTAGCATCAGAACCCATAATATCACAATGGGCTCAAGAAAAGGTAAAAGTTATTTATCGTATATTACAAGCTGACTCAGTCCTAATATACCCAATCTTGAGCTGATTCAATCTGTAATTTAATCTTGTGGATCTAAAATACTATTAGGCAAAGCAGTCATAGAAAAACATAAATATTTATTTTCATTAAAATTATATTTTTTGAAATTAGATTCATAACAATCTCACCATTTTTAATGATGGCAAACAAAAGAAATTTAAGAAATTCAATTAAAATATTATAAGGAAAAACAATGGGAATCAAGAAGTTCAAATTTTACTAAAAGTTGTTCTCCGTACAAGTAACCAATATAAAAGAAGAAAACTAAACAACAAAAATTAGTACAACTACTCCCCTTTTGACATTATAAAAAGTATGAGGAAAACAAAAAAAAAAAGCAGAACAAAAGACAAAAAAGAAGAACGAAAGCAAAGTTTTTGTTTATCAAGGAATGAATATGATAAAGTCTCCATGTGATTGAATTTAAAAGTTTGTAAGAATAATGAGTTAACATCATCGAAGTCCAAAATATGATAGCATAGCGGATCCTGTTAACCCCTGCTCGAACTTCTCTTAGGGTAAAATCATCTTTTTAAAATAAAAGACCTAACTAAGAAAATCCAATTGGATAAGAAAAGAGATCCGTTCAAAACTTGATTTCAGAAAAATATCTTATAAGATAATATACCAAAGTAATTTGTCATAATCATGAAATTCAAAATCAAGCCTTTGAAAATATCAAGTGCCACATTAATTCTTCTAAGATTTAAAGGTTTGAAAGACAAGGAAGCTTTCTTTTTGTGGGTTCATTTTATGCCTCTTGTTAATTGATTGATTTACACATCTTTTGATTTTTGATAAACTTTGTGTATCTTTCAAGAAAAAAAAATTTAGAGATCATTACACATATTTTTATTTTTTGGTGGCTCATTTTATGCCCTGGACATTTTTGCAAGCAAGATCCTTTTCAAAACTCTTAAATACTCTTAGTTGTAAGTATATCTTCCAGATATTAGAGAAGAAAGAACTCACTCTCTATTATAAGAAAAAAAACCATAAAATAGAATCAAATTCATATGATAAATGCAACGATAAAAAGATTTTAAAGACTTTAAATATTATATAAATAAGATAGATTACTATTGCAAGATAAAAAATTTTTTAATCACAAAGTTCAGTTGTTAATTTGAAATAGACTTTTATTTTGAAAAGAAAGTTACACTGCTAAAAGAAGTTAGAGGAAGGGAAACAATCAACAGTGTTTCACCCTTTAAATGATTTAGAGATCTCACACATTGACTATAATTTTTTTTTTTAAAAAGGCATTAATTATCATTTTAGCTATGACAAAAAAGAAAAATAAAAAAATAACATCAGAGATGAAAACACTATAAAATAACAGCAAATAAAAAATCAACACACAAAACCAAAAAAAATAAAAGGAATATAAAATAACAACAAGCAGTATATCAGAAACCATATAGATTAAAATTTCTTAAGCAATAAGTTCATGCAATTATGTGTCACAAGCCTCCACTATTCAGGTACCACATGCTCTGACCAGTTTTTTTGTGAGATCACTCATACAAGATCATCAAATGTTAAATTTTGGAAGCCAAAGAGGTTTGGGTCCCTTCTTATATATAGAAGAAAGTGATGTATGTGTGTTATGCTGTGAATCATGCAATTTGGGTCTCCACACCCAATATATACTATGGTGAACAATACAAGTGTGTGAAATATGCCCTAGCATGCCACATAAAAAATATCTAACTCCAGGAAAATGATTTACTAATCTACTTTGGTGGTGATACTTCTGTTGTAACCCATGACCCCGAGTTTGAGATTTTGATGATGACAAATAATGTCGTCTGAATTATCTATTCATTGAATATTATTTTGTTTGTTATTTTCCGTGAGTACTAACATTTCAGGAAGATCACAAGCTACCCAGGATGACAGGAAGACTTAAGAATGGGTAGATTAGGAGTATGAGTCTGACAATGTATTTTTATTTATTTTATTTTTACTTTTTTTGAGTTTGGCCACAAAATTCATAAAAGTCTGACCAACCATGCACACACACACTGGAGGAGAGGGTTTTTTAAAAGAAAAAGTTGGAGATTTTCTTTCTCTCTAGATCGTACTGTATAAATTTATTTCATACCGTATGATCTGAGCTTGTAAGACGATTATGTGAATAGATCGTACCATACAAATCAAAATTGTACTGTACGATATGTTCAAATCCAAAACCCTAGTCGTTAAATTAACTTAAGTAAGTTTTTTCTCTGTCGTTCATATTGTATGAAGTAATTCGTACTGTACGATTTATTTTAAATACTTACTTAAATTACCCCGTGATTAGTGGAATAATTCAAGGCTCAATTTAAAATTGAATATCATACTGTACGAACCAGTTCATACAATATGATGAACTGAGACGAATTCTGATCGTCCCGGAGATCGTCCTAGATGATCTATTGGTTTTTCCTCGTCGTATAGTACGATGTAGATCATATAATACGATGAACAGAGACAACATTTGATCGTCCATGTAATCGTATTGTACGATCAGTAATGTTGAGGATTGTACCATACAAAACTACATTTGATCGTCCTGGTACGAAGATGTATGATCGCTTTAAATTATCTTTGTATTGTAGTTTTTCTTTTTTTCTCTTTCTTAGTGTTTGCTCCTCTTTTTGGTGTTGTCAAAAGAGGGAAAAGGTTGTTGTAGTTTTGTTCTATAGTTAAATGCATTTCTTTTTATCTCGTACCACATTTTCCTTTTTATTGCATTTCTGTTTCCATAAAAAAATAAAATAAAAAATAAAAAAAAGTTCTTCAAACTTGCCTACAAAAAACATTATTTGACATCATAAAAAAGGGGGAGATTGTTGTAACCCATGACCCCGAGTTTGAGATTTTAATGATGACAAATAATGTTGTCTGAATTATCTATTCATTGAATATTATTTTATTTGCTATTATCCGTGAGTACTAATATTTTAGGAAGATCACAAGCTACTCAGGATGAAATGAAGACTTAAGAATGGGTAAATTCGGAGTATGAGTCTGACATTGTATTTTTATTTATTTTATTTTTACTTTTTTTAATCTGGCCATAAAATGCATAAAAGTCTCAATAACCATGCACACACACAGGGGGAGAGGGTTTTTTAAAAGAAAAAACTGGAGATTTTCTTTCTCTATAGATCATACTGTATAAATTTATATCGTACCGAACGATCTGAGATTTTAGGACGATTCTGTGAATAGATCGAATCGTACAAATCAAAATCGTACTGTACGATATGTTCAAATCCAAAACCCTAGCTGTCAAATTAACTTAAGTAAGTTTTTTCTCCGCCGTTCGTACTGTAAGAAGTAATTCATACTATACGATTTATTTTAAATATTTACTTAAATTAACCCGTGATTAGTGGAATAATTCAAGGCTCAATTTAAAATTGAATATCGCACTGTGCGAACCGGTTCGTATAATACGATGAACAGAAACAAATTCTGATCATCCCGGAGATCGTCCTGGACGATCCATTAGTTTTTCCTCATCGTACAGTACCATGTAGATCGTATAATATGATGAATAGAGATGATATTTGATCATCCATGTTATCATCCTATATGATCAGTAATGTTGAAGATCGTACCGTATGATTCATTATCATACTGTACGATGGATTTTGAATTGTTTGTACATCTTCGTACCAGGATGAAGCTTGGTATACATATCGTACGGTATGATTAGGTAGCGTACTATACGATAGTAACGGCTACTTTAAAATTTCAGTGATTTTGGAGCCCGTTTTAAGGTGTCAAAATAGTTATGTTTTTGTGTGTGTGAATCAGTGAGGAGAACATGGTTAGAGAGGGATTCCAAGGGAGAGAGATCTTGTGAAGTTCTTTAGGGTTTGAGAGAGGAAGGAGAAGGTGAGCACTATGAGGGAGAAAAGGTGTGAGGGAGATCGCACGGTTGCTCCGAACTTGCTTCATCTTGCTACTCATGCGGCCCTAGAAGAATTTGTGAGAGGATCTCTAAGGGGAAGGCTCTTCTACATCCGTGACCTCGAGGTACTCTGCCTTCTCCAGGAGGGAGAAAATGAGAAGATTCTCTGCCGTCGCCAGGAGGGTGTAAACAGAGTTTGGCACTCCGCCATGCTGGGTTGGTGAAAGGCAGTATTGTAAGGGCTTCTCAGCCTTGCCAAGGGGGGAAAAAGGAGAGCTATTGCTTGTAGTAAAATTCCTGGAGCAGAGGACTCCGGTGAGTGGACGTAGGTCATGGTTTAACCGAACCACTATAAAAATCCGGTGTGCTTTTTCCTTATCATTTTTATTCTTGCGTGCTTTTTTCTTTTTCAGTATATTTACTTGGTGAAATATTGTGATTGAACAGGATTCCATTGTTGCACTTTATTTTCATGATAAAACCTTAAAAAATATCAAAAATATTAGAACTCCTGTATAGGTTTTATTTATTGCTATAAATCTTTCACAATTCACCCCCCTCTTGTTCATCTAGTAATTTCAGCTTCTTCTAAATATTAAGTGATGCATGCAAAGTTGTTTTATCATTTTCAAAAGCTTTGAGTTTTTCTAACTTCTTAAAATCCTTTTCCTTTTCTAACTCAACATGAGATGACTTCAAGGAATCATGTGCATCGGATAATTCAATATGCTTTTTATTTACCTCATGAAACTCATCAAGTAAAGACACGTGATTGCTATCAATTGAAAAGTGATCTTTAAATAAAAAATCATGCTCTTTTGTAGATTTAAAAACTCCAATTTCAACCAAGCATGTGATTTCTTAAGTTTCCTATATGATGCATAAATTTTCTCACGAACTTTAAGTAATTATTTGTAGCTTAGTTCACATACCTCTTCTTGGTCAGACTGAGCAAGATGATCACCAACCATCAAGCACAATTTTGTTGTCTCCTCTTCAGCTTTAGTCTTAGAGTTAAATGAAGAATCCATCTAGAACGCCTTTTGGAACTGCTTCTTTTCCTTCCTGAACTTAGGTATCTTCTCACCCTTCTCCTTGCTTAAGTGATCCTTAATTGTAGGGCAATCATCTTTGAAATGTCTAAGCTTCCTATATTCAAAATAGATAACATCAGAATAACTTTTAAAATTTTTACTATCCTTACCTTTTTTCCACTTCTGATGATGCTTATGATTTTTCCTGAGAAAGCTTTTGAATTGGCTAGTGATTAAGGCAACATCATCACTTTCAAATAAGGAAGAATTTGTATCCATATTATTTTCCTTCAATACCATAGTTTTCTCCTTCTTCTTCTCACCTACATCAAGTTATCTTTGGTTCACTCCTTGCTCATAAGCAATGATTCACCCAAGTAAGTAATCAATAGAATAAGTATTCAAATCCTTAGATTCAATTATTGTAATAATCTTGGCATCAAAGGAAGAAGGAAAGCATTACAAAATTTAATTAACACTTTTATGGTTAGTTAGCTCTCTTCTTATGGCATGCAATAAGGTGACAATTTGAGTTAACCTAGTATACATGTCAGAATTCGATTCAGCAAGTTTCTTACAAAAAAAGTTTATAGTCATGCAATAAAATATTTAACCTAGATTGTTTAACTTCATTTTTTCTCTCATAAGTAATACACAATCTATCACAAATTTCTTTACTGGTAGAATAAGTTGAAACATGCATATAATCTTTCGATTTCAAAGCACAAAAAAAATAGTTCAAGCATTTTGTATTCAGTTGTGCTAAATCCCTATCACCAAAAGTTTATTTAGTAAAAGGAACTTTAGTTTTAATGCCCTTAATTTTACATAATAGAGGTTAATAACATTCTTTAATAAGAATCCACATGCGATAGTATATCGATTGTAAAAATATAGACAAGCGAGTTTTTCAAAAATTAGAAGGGATATTATCAAATAAAGGTGATCGGGTAATAAAATACCCTTCCACTGTATTATGATTACCAAAGTTAGCCATTGATCAAAATTCAAAAGTTTTCAAAAACACATTTTTATTAATCCCGCTTTGATACCACTTGAAAGTTCATCTGGGATGCTTAGCCCTTTTAAACTAGTCCCAAGGCTAACCAAGATAGGGGTGAATTGATATCTAAAAATTTCTCAAAGAAAAACATAAATAGAACCAAATAATCACCACAAAAAATTAAATTATGGAAATTAAATACAAAAAAAATAATAAGAAAGAATACACCATATTTTATAGTGGTTCGGTCAACTTGACTTATGTCCAATCCCTGGAGCCTCTCCTATGGGTATTGCACTAAACTTAGTGTCTCTCCTTTTGCTCACACAGTAAGGCAGAGAAGCCCATACAAAAACTCCTTTCCATTGACCCTGATGAGGCAAAGAACCCAATCCTTTTATTTCCTCCTAAAGCAGGCAGAGAACCCAACTCATTTTACTTTCCCCTGAAGTAGGTAGAGAACCCAACTTCTTTGCTTCCTCTTAAATTAGGCAGAGATCCTCGATCAGTTACTAAAGTAGACTTCTCTCGAACATCTAAGGAACTAAGGACTATGACTAGAGAACATGACTAGAATCATTGCGTGGAGCAACCTTTATGAAACCCCTCACAAACTCCCTCTCACAAAATCCTCTTTCTCCCTCTCTTGCTCTCCCTCTCCTCTTATATCTCTCAGGTAAGGACAACAACAAAATATCTCCTATTTAGAGAACAAGAGGTATTTTAAAGAAGGGCTCCAAAATTGCCCTAATTTGCAACTTATTATCAAATATCATCCAGGACGGTCGACCGATCATCCCGTACGATATGTTAAAATTTAGCTTAATTAACTAGGATGATTTGGGAGAGTTTAGATGATTAGAATGTTCCCCTTTGTTTAGATCGTCCAGGATGATTATCATCCTGTATGATTAGTTCAAGATGACGAATATCATCCAGACCATCGCCTTGGATGGATATCTGGATGATGAAATAGTAACTTAATCATCCAAGATGATCTCACGATCATACAGGATAATTAGTTCAAAATATTGCATAGCATCCAGAACATCACCCTAGATGGATGTCTGGATGATGAAAAATTAAATATATCATCCAGACCGATCTCATGATCATATAGGATGACTAGTTCAAAATATCACATATCGGCCAGAACATTATCCTAGATGGAGCTAGTCCATATTTGGATCATCCAGGAATAACTAAAATTTGTTAATGAAATTACTAAACGACAAGAGGGGGGGGGGGGGGGGGGGGGG
>NW_021319777.1:23477-31768 GCF_001605985.2 Dendrobium catenatum | reverse complement strand
CGACCCGTTTTTCAAACGGGTCGGATTCAACCCGGATTTTTCGGGTCGGGTCCGGGTCGGATTTTCGTGTCGTGTCAAATATTGACACCCCTAGGTATTATATTAATTATATGAATCTTTAAAGATTTATAGCACGACTATTCCATAAGTTTTTGCTAGTTGTCAACTATCTAATATAATCATTCATTTTTTTCCCTCCAAATTTCTAGCGCATAATTTCATATGTTTATTAAAATTTAAACATATATATTTTTAAAACAAAAAAGGCCAGCTGTCTACCGAAACCAATATCAAACTAGGTAATGAGCAAGGTTTAGATAGGAATGGTGTACAAAACAACATCATGCTACAATGTTCTTTTTCAATGATTTCTACATAAAGCATATGCTCCCTTCTGCCTTTTTGTCCGACACTTTATGGCAATTCTCTTCAAGTATTTTAAATTATTTAGCATTGTTATGGACTAGTGTAAAAATTTGATGAAAGTCAAGAAAAACCTCGATGATAGTTGAGATGAACTCCAACCGTGACAAGAAAAAATCAGACGGTTGGAAAGAAGTGATGTTTAGGAAGAACTTCGGCGATGAAGAAGGAAATCGGTGGTGGAAGAACATTAACGATGGTCGATGGCAAGATAGCTCTCCAAATCTTCTTCTCTTCCCCCTCATTCTCACTCCTTTGTGTGAAGAATGGGGGCCTATTTATATATTTTTTTTATAGTGAAATGACTTGAAAATATGGAGAAGATCAAGGTCAAGTCATGAGTGTTTTAAATGGATGGCCGATATCAACTCCCTCAATCATAGACTATTGATTAAGCATTTAAGTGACTTAATAATGTCAGAATTTGATGATCTTAGACTCGTTGGATTAGTCCTGTCGAGCCATTCGATTCCAATAAAAGCATGTCATATTTGATGATTATTTAGTTATCCAATTAATGTTTTGAAGCCTCACATATGCTTTGGACCCTTAATTTGAGCTTATTTGAGCTCAGATTGGATTGATTTTATTGTCTTTAGGTCCGTCTCTTCGAGATGTTCACTTCGGCTATAAATTTGTTGAAATCGAAGCTTGGATGATTTATATTTGATATGTCATCAAAAATTTATCTTGATTGGGCACGATTCTCAAAACAAAATCAGGTTTGAAACTTCAAAAATTAATTCAGAGACCATTTTAACTCTGATTTCAAAAAACTAATAGCCGAACTGAGCGTCTTAGAAATATGAACCCAACGACACCAAATTCAACCCAATCCAAGCCCAAATGTGTCCAAATCAAGGACCCGGAGCACTGTTAGAAGGTTCAAACCGCAATTTGGATTACCAAACGATTTCTAAACGTAACAATCTTATACTCGAATCGAGCGGATCGACGAGACGAATCCAACGAGCCCAAGATCGTCAAATTTTGACATCATTAAGGTCTTCAAATGCCTAAAGTATGATGCATGATCAAGGGATTCAACATCGGCCATTCATCCGACCACTCCCCATTTACCCTTGATCTCCCTTGATCTCTCACCTATTTACGGGCCATGCCACTCCAGAAATCTATAAATAGAGCTCCCTCTCCTCTTGAAAAGGGACCTCCGAAAGCCTAAGGAAAAAAGAGAGAGATCGCTCTTGCTTCCTTGTCTCCTCGACCACCGGCGGAGTTCTGTCGGACCACCACTTGAGGCCCTCACCTCTGCCGGACACCCGCCTGATGCTGTTGCTCCGCCGGACCACCACTTGAGGCCCTCACCTTCGCCGGACCACCGCCTAACGCACTTGCTCCGCCGGACCACCACTTAAGGCCCTCACCTCCGCTGGACCACCGCTTGACGTCGTTGCTCCGCGGGACCACCACTTGAGGCCCTCACCTCGGCCGGACCACCGCCGGACGTCGTTGCTCCGCCGAACCATCACTTAAGGCCCTCACCTCCGCTGGACGTCGATGCTCCTCCGGACCACCACTTAAGGCCCTCACCTCCGCTGGATAACCGCCTGACGTCATTGCTCCGCCGAACTACCACTTAAGGCCCTTACCTCCGCCGGACCACCGCATGACGCCCTTGCTTCATCGAAGAATCACTTAAGGCCCTCGCCTCCACCGGACCACCGCCTGAGCAATTGCTCCGCCGAACACCACCTGAGGCCCAGACTTCTGCCGGACCACCATTTAAGGCCCGGACTTCCACTGGACCACTACCTGAGGCCCGGACTTCCGTCGTACCACCACTTGAGACTCTATGCTCCACCAGGCCACTACTTGAAGCTCGGACTTCTGCCGGACTGTCACTTGAGGCCCTGAGCTCCACTAAGCCATCACCTGACGCCCGGAGTTCTACCGAAGTATCATCTTTCTACTACGATCTTTCAGACTCCTATCTCTTGCCGACTACGATCCTCCCGACCTCCATTGACTACTATGGTCACTCCGACCTCCATCACCAGACAACGGTCTTTCAGACCCCTGTCTCCTGCCAACTACGGTCTTGCAGACTCCTATCTCCTGCCGACTATGGTCCTCCCGACCTCCGTCGCCTACTATGGTCACTCCGACCTCCATCACCAGACAACTATCTTTCATACTCCTATCTCCTGCCAATTACTGTCCTCCCAACCTCCGTCGCCTACTATGGTCACTCCGACTTCCATCACCAGACAACGGTCTTTCAGACCCAACCTCCTACCAACTACGGTCTTCCAGACTCCTATCTCCTGCAGAGTACGGTCCTCACGACCTCTGTCACCTACTACGATCCTTCCGACCTACATCGCCAGACAATGGTCTTCCTGACCCCAATCTCCTACCAACTACGGTCTTTCGGACCCCCGTCTCGTGCCAACTATGACCTTTCCAACAAAACAAACATGTATATTATTGTAACTCCCACTATGTAATGCGCTCTATATGATGTACATTTGTACCATCAAGCCAAGGCCTTCTCCCAAGGAAGGGCCTCATTTGTAATCAACTGTAAATACTAGTGGATTCATTCAAACTGCGCTAGGCCCCGTGATTTTCCCCCTTTTTCAGGGGTTTCCACGTAAAAACTCTGGTGTCTCTTATGAATGCTACACTCTCTCTCTTATCTGATTGTGTGCTGGATCTTCGTATAATGTTAAGACGTTAAACTATATATTTTCTCTACCGTCGCGAATATTCCAGGACGCAACAATATTTTAATCTCGAAACTTTTTTGCACTGATCTGTCTTGAGATTTGTGTTTGATCAAGACAATTATTTTTGTTATATATCAATATATAAAGATAATTTTTGATATAGTTGTTAAAATTTTATTAGAAATTTTGAAGTTAAATTTGCTCATATCTAAATACTTATAGAATAAATGACCTTTTGAAAAATTTTAAAATTATGAGGACATCAGATCAAATGAATAATATCTCTACTATTAAGAGTTTAAGTTTATACAAATAACTTTTAGAAAGGTACATCTATAAATCTAACTTTAGCTTTTTATTTTTTAGAAAAAATTTATATTGATTCAAATACAAAATTATGAGCATCACATATAAACTTATTATTAAAAAAATCAGATGGCATTAAAATATCATATTAAAATATGCAATCGCTTTGAAATTTTGAAAAAAATATATTAAAATAATTACGTTCGTTCAAGATATTGTATTTAAATTAATCTACGGCATTTTTTTTTTAGACATTTAGGTCATTTAAGATAAATTCACATACACAATATAACACATATATAAAAATTCGAATTCAAAATTTTTTAATTGGAAGTCTAAGCTCTTAACCAACAAGTTAAGATGAGCTGTGTTCATACGGCTCTTTATGCTCTGATAAAAAATAATGCAGGATTGGTATGATGTCCCATCAAATGATCAGCTGCCTCCCCCTTTAAATAATAATATCCCATAATTTTCTCAAAAAAACCATACAGCCAAACATGATTTTCTCTGCACAACCTGTACCGATCGTCCCGGACGATTCGACTTCGTCCGGACGAACCTGGAGCGAAAACTGATATTACACGTATAGTGAAAAAAATTCTTTTCTTTTTTGTTCATTTCAATCTTTATTTTCTTGTCAATTTGTTATATTCATTTATCATCCAGATCAATTTCAACATCCAAAACTAATTAATTATATTAAAGAAAACAAATAAATAGCTCACATTTTTATAGTCCAGAATTTCATCATACCTTAATTAATTAAATTAAATATTGTTAAACTAATATAATAAAAAAGTTTTAATAATTATTATTATATTAATTTAACAAATTAAAATGAATTGATATTGTTAAATAGATTAAATAATATGAACATATTACAAATTAAAAATAATTATTAAGTATAATTTAAGTAAAAAAATATAGCTAAAACAATGTAATATGCATTGCAGCTCATTGGATAAAGGGGTTAGTCATAGAGTTCGCACAGGTTTTGGTTCACGGGCACGTAAAGTTCAGGCGGGTTCACCGGCCCATTCATGTTTGATAGATAGTTGGATTTGTAGGTGATGTAGTGGATCGTCGGAAGACTCGACCTGCAAGAAGAATTTTGGGATCCCAATCAAGGGAAGAAGAAGAAATAAAAGCTCTAAGGCTTCAAATGGTATAATATTTCATTCAATGCCTTTTCTTCTACAAGACCTCATACTTATAAGACCAAAAGAGCATTCTAGAAGGAAATACATAAAATAGATAAAGTACTCATAAGGAACTATTCTAGCTTAAAATGCACCGCATCATTCTCCCCTTGCGTAAAAAGGCTCGACTCCGTCGAGACACATTATTGAAAAAGAGGTTGTTGTAGAAGGTAGATTCCCGGATCGAAGATTTTGTTCTCAATATTTTTGAAATTAGCAACTTTTCTCTCTATTGCAACCTCTGGTGCAACAGTGTCACCTTTGTCTGAATTTTTTTTTCCAAACTTGCAATGGCGCCATCATGTTACCTCCATGGGTTTCACTTTATCAAAACAGCAAGTCTCAAATATTTGAGAAGTCCCATTGGTAATCAAATGATCTGAATACGGGGCAAGAACAATCAAAGCATCTGCAGCAAACTTACGAGTGACCCAATCACTAATCTCACGACATTCACGAATGCTTTGGAGCACAGTTGGCATTCCACTGGCATCTTCACCCATGCTAATAGCCTCGGGGTACAATCCATGACTAACATCCCTCACAAGCATCAAATGAACTATCGCATCTTCATCAGCTATTGAATTTGTAAGAGATTCATAGCAAACAAAATCCAACAGAATACCTATCCTGCCTTTCTGACTAACCTGATATTTATCACGATATACTTTCACTGCAGCAGCATGATATAAGATCCGATTGTGGGCAACAATGTAAGGTTCTGTAGTAGAGTTGCCACCAGCCGTGCAGCCTGTGCACCTTCCAGGAGCAAAAATGCCATTATCATATCCAAGAGCTACAATAACTATTGGTTCATTAAATGTAAGCCAGTTATTCACTCTTTTTCCAAAAGTTTTGAAACAAAATTCTGCATAATCTGCATAGTTCTTCCTATCACAAACGAGTAGCCTATCCATAACAAAGCCCTTTTCTTCAGCTTCCTGGAAATCTTTTGAAAGACGGAAAGCATATGTCTGATACTCTACTTCAATTCTCAAATGCAAATTTGCATCCTCCCAGAGAATATGTGTGTCTGTTTCTCCCCAGGTAAAATTGCGAAACATGAAAGCTGGGCCAAAGATTATTGTCCCGGATTCTTTAGCGACATTTCGTCAAACAGTTTGGATGCATTGCACTGAATCAAAATTTTCAGCAGAATTTAAATTAGGAATTTTCACACCTACAGTAAAAATACTCCCAGTACCACATCCAATAGCTTTACCACACTTCAATACCGTATGTTTTTATATCATCACTGCTAAGGGAATGAAGACCATTACATACCTTCATAAAATGGGCCTCATGTGAAGTTGCATTGATCACCGAATCCACTGGATAGATGATAGCAGTTGTCTAACCCAGGGGAACTATACAAACCTTCCCCTTCAATCTTATATCAGGCATTGAGCTTAATGGCCAAAGGACCAAAGGAGCAGGACCTTAACAACTTGCTTGGTAGTTATACTGAGAATCCCGTGCAGGCAGAATGAACTTGTTCTGCTAGGCCGTAATTCCATGGAAAAACAAACCAACGGTGGGTGCATAAGCATGTGATATCCTAGGTTGGCAGAGATCTATTCGTCTAACGAAAAGATATGTAGGATCTCAACTTGTGATCCTTGAGTAGAGAGTTCTTTACGCGAGTCCATGAATTTTGAGCCAATTCAGCGGCGCACAAATATCATTTCACAAGGGCATTCTTTAGCAAGAAGTTCACTACCACAACCTACCACCAGGAAGAACAAGAAATAGTTAATAAGGAAAGCAGAAATCGCTCCAGGTTGGCAATTGAAATGTTCCAGAAGAAGAAGGGTTCATGAGCTTCTCTTGTGCCCATGTCTAGGAAACCAACTATCAGCTGAAATGCTTTGTAAGCTGTGGCATGCGTACTTCTTATTGAATGTACTCTGATCGCGGTTGTTGATCGGAGTGTTTGATCCCAAAATGCAAGCATTGAATCGTCGCTCATGTACACCCAGGCGCGGAATCGGATCGTTGCGAAGGACGCGGGAATCGCGGCTCGTCGCCAGGTGCGGGTTCGCGCTCGTCACCGATGCGCAGGATCAGCGCCTCGTCGCAGGTCGCAAAAACGCGCTTCTTTAAGGGCCGTCAACCGTCGCCACTGGTGCAGAATCCGCGCTCGGATGCGGAAAGCAAGTTCGTTGATGAAGCGGAGGCGATAACGGATTGGGAGTAGAGGAGGGATCGGAGGGAAACAGAGGAGGCAGGAAGTAATCTGTGAGGCGGGTGTGGAGCAAGTTGTTGGCTTCCGGTGTGCCGGAGAGCGGAATCGTGATCGCAAGAGAAGGCCGGCGCTCCGATTGATGAGCGGAGGCGAGTCCTAACGAAAAAAAGTTACAAGTTGATTGCAGAATAAAATGTTTGGGCAAGGAATGTTTGCGAACTTCGCGATCAAGGCGGAGGATCTCGCCATCGCATCGACGCTCGAGCGGTGGATACTTCAGCGTGGATCACGCCATCGG
This sequence comes from Dendrobium catenatum, assembly GCF_001605985.2. Lineage (NCBI taxonomy): Eukaryota > Viridiplantae > Streptophyta > Magnoliopsida > Asparagales > Orchidaceae > Dendrobium > Dendrobium catenatum. The sequence continues at coordinate 24,664 of NW_021319777.1, read as the reverse complement.
AGAGGGAGCTCGAGCGGAGGTATTCGTGGCGAAAGACTGTGATGGGCGTTTACCTAGGGAGGGACGAGAGAGCGAAGAAGAAGAATACTTCGTATGGTTCGACGACATCCTCATCTTCCTTATGGGACCGGAAGGGTTTCGTTTGAATCCGATCAAGTTTATGTCATACCTGATCGATGCCGATCCTTGCATTGAGGCTGGTAGAAGGCAAATTCCAGCTTGAGCTCGTTCGACAGCCCACCTTCCTTGGCTCGATTCATCGTCGGCGCCAAATCTTGTTTTGCGGCTTCGATCGTCGTCGACAGCTGACCTTCTTCCGCAGTCCATTGATCTCCTCAAGCTCCAGACTCTGATACCAACTGATGTAGTGGATCATCGGAAGACTCGACCTGCAAGAAGGATTTTGGGATCTCAATCAAGGGAAGAAGAAGAAACAAAATTTCTAAGGCTTCAAATGGTATAATATTTCATTCAATGCCTTTTCTTCTACAAGACCTCATACTTATAAGACCAAAAGAGCATTATAGAAGGAAATAACATAAAATAGATAAAGTACTCCTAAGGAACTATTCTAGCTTAAAATGCACCGCATCAGTAGGCTTTCTTCCCATATTTTATTTCAGGGAGAGTGATAGACCCATTGAGAAATCCCTCATATACATTTTCCTTGAAGAGCCAAAGCTTTCGGTATTTTCATGTTGGTAATTGTCATTGGTTGATTGAATGTTGACATTTTGTTAGTGGTTTGTGATGAGAAATTTAAGGGAGGATCAAGGATGGGTAATTGAGAGATGCAATGGTATCCGATAGGGAAAAAAAAACCTGAGTGCTCCATTCGTTGTGAATCCTTGTTGGGCATTATCATATGAGTAGCTCTAATGTCATGTTGACTTATTTTACAAAGCCGAGGCTTTGTTTGTTGGAGCAAACAAGAAGTGAAAGACGAGAAATAGGCTAAATAAATTCCATATTGCTCTATTACATTGAATTTATAGAGTAATGATGAACGATCCTATGGTGGAAGGTTGTTTGAAATATGCAGTTGAGATGAATTTGCAGATCGAGAGGCTACTCCAAGTGGTGGTGGCTGGTAAGATAAGGAGATTAAGTGATGGTATTATTAGGGGTGTCAATTTCGGGTTTCGGGTCAGGTTCGGGTCGAACCCGAACTGACCCGGGTGCGAAAC
>NW_021319777.1:12956-23377 GCF_001605985.2 Dendrobium catenatum | reverse complement strand
AAGTGTGTGACCTTTTGATGTGGCTGAGAAGTGAGAGAATAAAAAGGAAAAAGCTCTTTTTTTTTTGAATAGGCTAAAGACGAAACAAAACAGTAAAAAAAAAAGTAATAACTTGACTAGGATGAACTAGCACAGGTTTCACGTGGAGCTTGGGTGAATTTTTTTTTAAAGGACAAGCACAGTTGTTGTATTCAGCTTTTACCTTCTCCTATGCTATCACGTGAAGGTATAAGTTGCTGAAGGTTATTTGAAGGTGCTTGGGTGAATTTTTTTTTAAAACGGGAAGAAGAAGGCTCGGACGTGGATAAAAGGTGGGGTAGAGATCAGGTAGTAAGCTTGTGGGGCTTCAGTTTGGAGGTTTAGCTGTGAACGGACAGGGAAGGTGAGGGACGCCGTGGATTGGAGGATTTAGAAGCCTTCACCAGTTGTCGGAGAAAGGAGCTGTAGGCGTCAAGTTAAAACAAAACTGGGAGCAACACCACTGAAGCTTGCTCGGTTTCATTTTTAACAACGAGGGAGTTGACGAGGCTAGCTAGCGGTTTTAAGGAGGGATACGACGCTAGCTCAGCCGGATTTACGTACGTAGAGTATTAACAGGAGATTTAGGCGCAGAAAATTCTTCAGAAGATACGACAGTAATCAATGTGATTTGCATTGTTTCATTTGAACTTTTATTTATCTTTTTTTTTTAAAATAAAAGTGGGTATAAGCTTTGTCATCATATACCCATGATAATTAATTTTTAAACGTAGATGCTGGGGTCAATTCACCGCATTAAGCCACATCTCGGTGGCTCAAAGTTGCTTTCCAGTGAGTTATTTTTTTGATGAAATAAATTAAATTTGGTGCATTATGTACATGCGATTCATCCCATTTCCAATAATTAGTATAGGGTGTCATATTTTTGAGCACGACAATAGTAGATCCTCAAACCGCGAACCGGAAAAATTCGGCGTTGGACCCGACCGATTTCAAAAAATGGTGTCGGGTTCCGGGTTTCCAAAAATTGACCCGTTTGAAAAAACGGGTCGGGTTTCGGGTTTGACTCCGACGGGTTGTCGGGTCAACCCGCGACCGTTGATATTTAAATTTTTTCATTTTTCAAATCCCGCCCCTCCGATCGGCGAATCCCGCGTGAGGACCGGTCCGGCTTCCTCCCGCCACCGCGTCCAGAGCCCTTCCTACGGCGTACCCGTTTGGTCCCAGACTAAGCGGTCTGGCTGCCCGAGGCGCTGGCCCCGAGACGCATCCTTATTGTCGTGAACAGCCCGCGGCGACCCGCGTCAGACCACGGCGCAAGCGAATCGCCAGGCCCAGCGCATCCTGTTAGCCGATTCCCGCCGGCGGGGCACACATGGCAATCCAGATTCGCGATCCTCGCCCCGCGCAGCGTGCGCTGCCTGAACCTCGCTGATCGGTACAATCAACCGAACAAGAGTAGAAGCCGATCACGAATCCCTGACCCGGCGTTGCGGGCGATACCGATCGTGAATGCCCCGCGTGACCCGCAATCGCATGACCGCTGCCAGCCGGTTCAGTGTGAGCCGCTGCTCCCGGCCTTGCCCGTGTGGCAGCGGGTCCGCCGAGTCGGGTTGTTGATCACCCGAACCCGAAGCGGGTCGGGTTCGGGGTCGCGGTAAATCTTGAACTGTTCGTCTTGTAAAAACGGGTTCGGTGTAACGAAGCAGCGAATATGGTTCGGGTTGACACCTGCGTATTAAGTGGCCAGGCTCATTTCCCGGTTCGACACCGAACGCCCCCACCTCCGGTGACCTGAAAATTGACACCTCACTAAATCTTAGTAAGCGATCACTGTATACGCCTTTTGCTGTAACCGAACTCAATGATCCAACATCTTGATTTGCCTCACAATCAAATTTAACTGATCATAATTTAGTGAAGATCCTCCATATCCCAAGCATATCGTCACTGTATACTCCAAATTATATCGTGAATAATTTGCCATGAGATCAGATTAGATAGTGAAGATGTCAATATAAGTGATATTTTATCTACAGACTGTGCTTGTAACTTGGTGCAGAAATCATGAAGCTATAAATTGAAGAGTTTGGTAGCACGGTTGTGAGAACTCACACACCCATATTCATTTGGCCTTGAAGGAATCTTGCCAAGTTGAATATATACATAGAATTAGCATCCAAATGGGCCAGTGTTATGAATCCAAAATTCCTTGCTTCTTGAAACATCAGGATAATTGATTCTTATTTTGCAAAGCTCGTTCATAATCTCCAAGCTATCATTAAATAGGCTTGATAATCGAAGGCTTCTCAATGTTAAGTATGTTTTAACAAGCGTACTGCAAAGAGCCATCCTTAACTCTTTGAATATTCTTACTTGCAAATTGACTTTGCCAACCCACATAATAAGTCATACGTCTTGTAATGCGAAAAGATTTTTTTTTTTTTTATATCAAAATACATTCCTCCAATATCCTCCATAATTCATTCTTGATCATGAGGTTGCTGAATGAAACCCAACACGATCCATATTTGGACCAAATCATCTTTATCAAACATATAATCTTGTCGAAATATAGAACAAAAATGTGAAACAATTATGTAGATGTTTTAGCAGAACTTTGTAGCTTAGCCTCAAAATAGAATTCTAATCCAATAAATTACTTTCTAGAACTGTCTTCCAACGCCTTTCATTCAATTTGTCCTTCAGAACACCACAAATGACTTTAGCTGCCAATGGGAATTTTAAGAGCCCTTTTCTCTTTTTTTTTTTTAACTATGACTCTTAAATAAAATTTATGATCATCATGTAGGGTTCTTTATACCAGCAAATGCATGAGAGTTGAGGATCTGCAATCACTCATCTTTCTCTAAGCTTGCTCATTTAACTATTTCCTCTTATTTTTTTATTACCTTTGCAAACATTAATACAACCGAGTCCGTTCGAGTTGTTACCAAAATTTTACTCTCCAAACTTTCAAAAGACAGAGGGGCGAGCGCATTTTCTCATTTATTTTTTTTTTTACTTTGCTTCTCATCATCCTCCGAAATGTCATCCAGCACAAGTAAGAATTTTTTGGACGTGAACTTAGCCCGAAGACTATCTTGAAGTGCCTCAACTGTTTCCAAACGAGGTCTCTCGTTCTTACGAAATTCCAACACATTTGCAATGATGATTTTTTTTTTATCAAAGTTGATGGAAACCGAAACCCACAATTTAAGATCAAATTCCTTTGGCATTTCATCTTCATAAACATGTTGTAGGAGAGTTGTCCTTCCCATACCACCATGGCCTACTATAGATGGAAGAGAAATGTTTTATGTACAAATCAACTCCATTAATAGGAGCTTGGCTATCCCCATTTGATTGCTTCTTCCACTAGTGCATAACAAAACCCAATGCAATCCATATTAAAGCTGAATTCTCTTTATCGAATTTAAGATTATTGGATTTGTTGTAGAGGTCAACAAATGATTAAAACCCTATCAAATGTCCGAGTTCTTATTTTAGTAAATTATTGCATTAGAATATAATTCTAGCTATATGAGTTTAACAAAATTATATAAGTTACAAAGAAATCCCGCTACACTTCCTTTATCTGATAAAATTTCGTCAATGTTTTATCATTGGAATACATGAGTTAATAAGTTTCAATGAGATTATATAGTTAAGTGGATTTTGCCTGCACATATAAATGATCATTCAAATAAAAGGTCTTAAATAAATGTACACATTTTTTTTTTTTTTGGAAAAAAAAAAGTGTAAGACTTGGTCATAACAGGAATCTATAATTTTAAGTCATTTCAAACACAGAATCTGACATCTCATCATTTCCTTCCAAGTACAATGATAAAAAAGTAAATGCAAGATCTAACATATCAATTCAAAAAATAATATTTAATACCTTTGTACTCTTTGTTGAAGATGATTCGTTGGAATTAACTGATGTAATTTGCTTGAATGGGATTTCACTTGAGAGAAGAGGGGTAGGGGAGGACGGGCAAAAGATTCAGGCGGCCGGGACTTCCATTGGCTTCACGTATGCGAACGGAGGCAATCCGGCGGGATTTGCGAACTGCAGAGAGTAGATGACTGGGGATTTTTGAACTGGGAAGAGACGGAGGGGCTTCGTGCGGGCAGAGAACAGGGAGCAGTTTGCCAATGAGAAGGGAGAGAGGAGCGGTTCTTCTAACTGCCCGAAACTAAACCTCAATTAAGAGTTTTCAAATTTTATTTGGTTTAGTTTATTTACTGGATATTTGTTTTTATTGTTTTATACTTTTATTAGAATGCCCTAAATTTTATTAAATAATTTGATTTTTTTTGTGATATTTATTCTGTTAGAATTTCTTGATTAAGGACATATTTATTTGAGATTTATTTAATTGATTTTAACACTTATTTAGGTAAATTCTTAATTTAAATCTATTAATGAAGAAATACATAACATATTTTGATAAGGTTTGAGAGAGTTTATGAGTTTGGATTAAAGTCGAATCAAACCCAATTAGGCTTGATGACGCTCAATTAGATCACTATATTCGGAACCTAAAATTGGATTGAATTGATTTTAATTTAGTTTGAGTTTTTAAGTCAGGTCGATGCTACGTCATTAGGTCCACCTAAGGGAAATCCTATGGATGACGTCTGCGCTAGGTTGCGAAGACCTAGGAACTAGAGATTAATTCTGGGGAAATTGACCTCGAATAATGAGGTCAACACTATACATGGCTTCTTCTAATGTTTAACAAAATTAAATCTACCCAAAATTTTATCAAATTCAGGCAACTTGTTAATAACCAACTCAACACTCATATTAAAACCTTATTAAAAAAATATTTCAAATAAAAGTGGTCGCGTAATTGAATAGCCTTTCGCAATGTTACGATTTCCAAAATATTCCATGATCGTTTTTCTCAAGTTTTTTTAAAACACTATTTTTGAAACCTCGCTCTCATACCAATTAAAATTTACAAGATGCGCTAAGAGGGGGGGTTGAATTAGATATTTAAAAACTTCTTTAAATAAAAGAAAAACTCTTTTTATAACTTGATGCGAAAGCGAATTAAATTCACAATAAAAGATATATTATCAATTTCACCCACGTAATTAATCACAATAAAAATGAATGCGAAAATAAAGTGCAGAAATAATAAAGAAAAGAACACACCGATTTATAGTGGTTCGATCAAAACATGACACACGTCCACTCCCCGGAGGCACCCTCCGAGTATTACACTAAACCTTTAGTGATTCTCCTTTAACCTCCACAGTTAGGCGGAGAAGCCCTTACAAAATTACTTTCACCTTCCCCGGTGCGGCGGAGGAGCTGGGTCCTTTGACACTAAAGAGATCTTCTTCTTCCCAAAACTTTCCTCAAAATTAACCTTGAATCCGATGGTACTGAGGTGCAAGCTTCCCGGAGCAACCGTGTGAAATCTTCTTCACACTTCCTTGAAACCCCCTCTAAGGATCTTCTCCCTCTCTTAAACTCAACCCTTACCTCTCTCCCTTTCAAGTCCTATCTTCAAGTTTTCTCCAAAAGAATGAAGACACAATGGGTGCCAAAGACTCTTATAAAGTATTATGAAAGTGCTTAAATAGAGGGCTCAAAATTTTTTTTAAAAAAACTCAATTCAGACGTCAAATATCGTACCATACGATCGCAAGATCGTCTAGTACGATGTGCAGAAATTGACCTGTTAGTACTGTACGATGTCCAGTTAGTATTGTACGAACAGTTTAATTGCTAGTTCGTATAATATGATGTCCTGTACGATGTGGTGTATGGACAGTTCAATAAAAGAGCAGTTCATCCAGGACGAAGCATAGGACGACTGAAAACGTCTCTATTGATCGTACAGTATGATCCAGTTTGTATAGTACGATCAAAATATCAAAATTAAGCCATTTTGATTGAATAATCACATGATTAAATTAGACAATATTTTAAACATCGTACAGTACGATCATTATCGTACAGTACGATTAGAATAACTTTTCAAATTCAAATTTTTGCTAATTTAATGGACGATGGGCTTTCTAATTATAATAGTTCGTACAACTCGATATGGTGTTCGTACAGTACAATTAGTTATATTTTAAAAATATTTTTTTTTTTAGGAAAATAAAATATTTTAATTAATTTATGTTACAATAGATCGTACAATACGATATAGATAGTACAATACGATGTATAGAAAAATTAAAATATTTAAAATCATTTTTTGCTCTCTTTGTGTGTGTGCATGATCAACAAACTAACATACATCATTACAAGACTTAACTCAAGAATTAAAAATTACAAACTCATTTAATATACTAAGTTCTACACAATCTTGAGCCTTAAATCTTCAAAGAACGGTGCATGATGTACCTGAAAATATTAGTCAACACACAAATAAATATGCACTACAAATACTAGGAGAAATAAAAGATTAATCACTTATAAACAGGACATTTTCCTCCGATATACACAACTCCAACAGCAACAGATGACGGTGGAAGAGTATATTATTGAGTTTGAACAATTATCTCTCAAATGTAACATAGCCGAACCTGAAGAACATACTATGGCCAGATTTTTGGCTGGTCTACATCCTGCAATTGCCAATGTGGTGCAGTTACAATGCTATTGGACAATGCAAGATCTCACGGGGCTAGCTTTGAAAGTGGAGAAACAACACCTTAAGAATCAGAAATTTAACCAAAGAAACTTTTCATCTGAGATTACAAGTGAGAAGGACCATAAAACTACCAAACCGGTTGCAGGGACGAGCAAGCCACAGAAAGAAACATCAGCGAGGAATCCGACTCGTGGAGCGCAGTCCCCTGCTAATTATCCTGTCCATAAATGTTTTAAGTGTCAAGGTTTTGGATATATTGCTTCCAATTGTCCCAATCGACGAGTGGTGACACTTATAGAAGAACCTGAAGCGGAAGAGTCCAATCTCAACCATTTGGCTGAGAACACCGTGACAGAACCTGTGCATATGTCTGTAGATGACGGAAAGCTACTGGTATTACAACAGACCCTGAATATTCATAAAGGAGAATCTTGGCTTCGACATAGTATCTTTCGCATAAGGTGCACTGTAAAGGATCGCGTGTGTAATATGATCATAGACAGTGGCAGTTGCGAGAATGTGGTGGCTGCCGTAATGGTGAACAAATTACAGTTAGCAACCACGGAACATCCGAAACCATATGCACTGTCATGGATACAAAGAAATGTAGAAGTACAAGCAGATAAAAGATGTCAAGTGGATTTCTCTATAGGGCACTTCAGAGATAAAGTCCAATGTGATGTGGTTCCCATGGATGCTTGCCATCTATTGCTGGGTAAACCATGGCAGTTTGACAGGAACACCATTCATAATGGGACCACTAATACGTATTCGTTCTGCCATGACAAACAACAGATCATTCTCCTACCTACTCCAGTTGTTGAGGAAGATGATCAAACTGTCACTGCACTGTGTAACCGAACCTTGTTTGTTCAAGAATTGAAAGTGGCACAGCGAGGTTTATTTGTGATGCTGATTGAAGAAAATCAAATATCTGATGAAGTACATGAAGCCATCAAACCGATATTACAATAATATGCTGATGTGTCCGCACCTGAGTTACTGGCTAGATTGCCACCCCTCCGTGATGTGCAACATCACATGGATTTAATGCCAGGATCAGTCTTACCAAATAGACCTGCTTACAGAGTCAGGCCTGATGAACATCTCGAGTTACAACGACAAGTGGAGGAACCGATTGTTAAAGGGTTCATGCGGCCTAGTGCCAGTCTGTGTGCAGTCCCAGCGTTACTCATCCCTAAGAAAGATGGATCTTTCCGGATGTGCATTGACAGCCGATCCATAAACAAGATTACAATTAAATACCGCTTTCCTATTCCACGAATCGATGACATTTTTGATCAGTTGCACGGAGCCACCTTCTTCTCCAAGATCGGCTTGAGGAGCATATACCATCAAATAAGGATGAGGTCAGGAGATGAATGGAAGACTGCATTCAAAACTAAAGAAGGCCTATACGAATGGACGGTCATGCCTTTCGGGGTGTCCAATGCGCCCAGCACCTTCACGAGGCTCATGAATCAGGTTTTTCAGCCTCTGATCAACAAATGTGTAGTCGTATACTTTGACGACATCTTAATCTATAGCACCAACATAGAGTCTCATTTAATACACATACAGAGTGTTCTTGAGATTCTCAGATCGCAGAGTTTGTTCGCTCACCCAAAGAAATGCCAGTATTTAACTAACAGCATTTCTTTTCTTGGGTTTATCATTTCGGCTGAAGGAGTGAATGCTGATCCTAAGAAGGTGGAAGCTATTGTCCAGTGGCCTGTTCCGCAAACAATCACTGAAATTCGTCAATTTCACGGGTTGGCCTCATTTTACAGACGCTTCATACAGAATTTTAGCACTATTGCTGCTCCCATCACTGAATTACTTAAGGGTGATCGTTTTACCTGGACTCCGAAAGCTGATCGCAGATTTAGCCAGCTTAAACAAGCTGTGTCAACAGCCCCTGTACTAGCATTACCCAATTTTGATGAAGTATTCGAATTGGATTGCGATGCTTCTAATGTGGGAATTGGTGCTATACTTAGTCAGAGGGGTCATCCGATTGCTTTCTTCAGTGAGAAGCTCAATGACGTGAGATAGAAATGCTCTGTGTATGATAAAGAGTTTTATGCCTTTATTCAAGCTCTGTGTCACTGGGAACACTATCTACTTCCACATGAGTTCATTTTGTTCACCGATCATGAAGCCTTGAGATTCCTAAATACTCAACATAAGTTAAAGGGAAGACACGCAGCATGGGTCGAGTATCTTGAAACTTTTCATTTTGTGTTGAAGCATAAATCAGGGAAATTAAATCAAGTGGTTGACGCTCTTAGCCGGAGGGTAGTATTACTACAAACATTACAGACAAATGTGACTGGTTTTGAAGCTCTCAAAGAATTGTATCTACAAGATCCAGATTTTGGTGGATTGTGGAGTAAATGCAAGGAAGGAACCAATCAGTTTTATCATCGTCAAAATGAACAGTTGTTCTATGGTAACCGACTCTGCATTCCTCAGTGTTCTACTCGCCTGGCTATCATCAGTGAATGTCATGAGTCCAGCATTGCAGGGCATTTTGGAAGAGATAAAACTTTAGCTTTAGTCTGAGAGCATTTTTTTTTTTTGGCCTACTCTCAATCGAGACGTAGAACGTTTTATTAAATGTTGTCGGACTTATGTCATTGCCAAAACACATGGATAAAAGCTGGGTCTATATACACCCTTGCCTGTTCCTGAAGGGCCGTGTACTGATAGCAGTTTAGATTTTGTGTTAGGCTTACCAAGAACACAAAGGAACAAAGACTACATTATGGTAGTGGAGGATTGTTTATAAAAAATGGCCCATTTCGTGGCTTGTAATAAGACTCTGGATGCTTCTCATGTTTTTGACTTGTATTTCAAAGAAGTTGTTCGTTTACATGGTATACCTCGGACGATCACCTCAGACAGAGACGTAAAGTTTTTAAGCCACTTCTGGAGAACTCTCTGGGCCAAGATGGGTACCAAATTGCAGTTCAGTTCCACGGCACACCCGTAAACTGATGGGCAGACTGAAACAGTTAACCGAAGTCTTGGAAATCTACTACGATGTTTCGTTGGGAGGAACTTGAAAATCTGGGATCTCATTCTACCTCAGATTGAATTCGCTTTCAATTGGTCCATAAATCAGGCAACCAGACTTAGTCTGTTCCAAGTAGCATATGGTTGCATTCCTCTGTCTCCTTTAGATTTAATTCCTCAGATACAGAACAATAACTACAACGAGGATGGAGCTTTGAGAAGTCAGGAGATCCAGACCTTACATAAAAGGGTGAGAGAAATGATCACAAAGCACAATGACAAATGTTTAAAACAAGCCAACAAAAAGTGCCAGTCTCTCCAGTTCAAGGAAGGGGATAAAGTATGGATTCGATTGAGAAAAGAACGTTTCCCGCTAGGTGCTTTTGGTAAGCTGAAACCAAAAGCTAACGGTCCTTTTCGAGTGGTAAGGAAGATTGGAGACAAAGCTTACCAAATTGAGCTACCCAACGAGTACAATGTTTATGCTACTTTCAATATTGCTGATCTTGTTCCCTATTATGAACCTGAAGTTTCTCCTACCCCGGTAACCTGACGCTGGAGCGGCTACTAACGTCTCACCGGAACATTTAAGGCAACTTCAGGTTACTATGCTTTAGAACTAGTTCTTTCTTTTATTAGCTGTAGCCGTCTAAGTGACCTATTAGAGTATAAATACTCTTGTAAACGAATTAGAAAAGGAGCTGAATATTGAATTTTCCCCATTTTCATTTTCCTATGGAATTTGAGTTCTGTATCCGGTGTATCACCGGTGGTGGTCTTTTGGCGCGCAAACAAGAA
>NW_021319777.1:0-8955 GCF_001605985.2 Dendrobium catenatum | reverse complement strand
ACGCCCCCAAACGCGCGCAATATAAGGCGTTTAGTAGGCGGATTACAGTTTTTCCGTTAGTGCGCCCGCGGCGCCGAAATGGACCTAAGATGACATTCCCATCTCGTCAGGCCGCCGCCCTCGGTGGCCCATCCCACCACACGACAATAAAGGCGATGTTAAGACGGATTTTCGGCTGCGTCCACAACTCGTACCGGTAGCAAACCCGAAATGACGCTATCAAGTAAGGTTTTCGAAGTTTATGAATTTATACCTTTGCAACATTGCTGGCGACGCAGAGTTGGCAAGAGAAATTAACTTAACTATGAAATAATGTTAAATAAAAAAATTTAATTAACTATACTAAAATAGTAATAAAATTAATTAACTAAGCTGATATATTACATAGTTTAGAAAAAAATTAATTTTGCTGTGCTAACCTATAGTGATAAATAGGTTACTATTAATTATTTAACTAAAGCTATTACCACTAACAGTTAAGTACAAAGAATTGACTATCGATATACAGTTAATTAAAGTTAATCTGACATCAACAATATAAGATCAAAAACAGTTAGTAATTAATATTTCAATTAACTATAATTTTAAATAGTTAATGAAATCTAATTTATACGTAACTATTTATATAACAATTGAGTAAAAATAATTTAATTAACTATATGTAAATGGTTAATAAAATCTAAATTTAATCGACAATAATCTTTAACAGTTAATGAAAAAATTGTTTTTTTTAAATTTCTCTTTTTTTATAGATAACATATAAGAAAAAAACTTTCTTTCTATATTTATAGCCAAAATTAAAAAAAAAAAAATCATTCAACAAATATGCTTATCCATTTTCTAGTTAATATATCCATTTGTAGTGAAGTAAAATAAGAATGAAAATATTTGCGAATGGGGCCCTACGGTTTTGCCTTTCGCCACCGAAAAAAAGTCTTTCCTGCCTCACCGTGACCCTCATGAGGCTACTGTGTGTGGTAAAAAAATAAAAACAACACAGTCTAAAACAATCTTTTTTTTTTTTTTTTTTGGGTACATTTTACTAGGCCATCTTTAGGCAAACTCACACACACAACGCATTACACACTAGACTTCAATCCTGAAACTTGTAGTTCGGAGCCAAAGTCTCAACAAATAAACCAAGGTGAGGTTGTCGTAGCTAACAGATGCATTTGCTAACACTAACTTATTTATTGTGACATCATAACATGGGTAATTAGCCACAACCAGAGAAATAATGCAAAATGTCGTGCAAATAATTTAGTATAAAATAATACCCAGCACTATTCCTATCTCTACAGGTTACTCAAAAGTAAAACCTTAAAATAAGATTAAAAAATAGACAATGGAAAAGTTATGCTTGTGAAGATAAAAAATGATATCCAAAAAATAAAAAAAAAAAGATAGATAAGGTGTGACCTTTTGATTTGTGACTGAGGAGAAAAGTGAGAGAGATAAAAGCGTAAAAAAGCTCTTATTTTTTTTTTTTGACATAGGCTAAAGTACGAAACAAAACAGATAAAAGAAAAATGTAATAACCTTGACTTAGCATGAATTAGCAACAGGTTTGCCACGTGGAGCTTGGAGTGAATTTTTTTTATAAGGACAAGCACGCAGTTGTTGTATTCAGCTTTTACCTTCTCCTAGCTTATCACGTGAAGTATAAGTTGTCTGAAGTTATTTGAAGGTGCCTTGCCTCAGTGTGAATTTTTTATTTAAAAACGGGAAGCAAGAAGGCTCGGACGTGGATAAAAATGTGAGGTAGAGATCAGGTAGTAGCTTGTGGGGCATTTCAGTTTGGAGGTTTAGCTGATGAACGACAGGGAAGGTGAGGACCGCCGTGGATGGGATTTTGGTGGGATGGGACCCCGGTGCGGCTCCTACGACGAAATGGAGTCATTTATAAGTACCCTCGTGCGAGGGGAAAGCAAACTATGTTTTTTCTTTATTGTTATTTTTATGCAGGTGCACTCGAAGACTCCATACACGTCTTTATTGCGCGTGGTGGGAGGAAAGTACACGGCCGCGGTGTCCTCGTCCGAGGGCACCTATCATACACGTCTTTATTGCGCATGGTGGGAAGGCTAGTCTCCCAAAATTTTCCCTAAATAGGGGAGACGCCGGGAGGCTGCCGAAATTTTGTCTAAAAAAGACAAGGACTTGGACAGAATTTGGACATATTGGACTTGAACTTGTGGACAAAAAAAAAGACTAATTTTTAATTTAATAAAAATAATATTGAAATGAGAACTTAACTTGAGCAAAATTTGGAGAATCATAATGGATTTTTGTTAGACTTGATTGAGCAAATTTTACTCAAAACTTGAACTTGAAATTTGAATCTCATTTAATTCAAAATCAAGTAGAACTTGTACCTAAATGTGACATAGTGCATACGCACTAGATTTGCAAATGAGATTGAAATGAGCTCATACTTTAATTTTACTTGAACCATTTGAATAATCGATTAAGCTTGTGCTACAAAGAATTGAATTTTGTGATCATTAAACACATGATTGAAGAGAAAATATCAAAATCAAGTGATAAATTTGATCAATCAAATGCATATCTACAAACAAATGTGAGACTTGTGAACCAAGGGACTATTAGCATCACTTATTTACAAATACGAATTTGTAAAGAACATCATGATGCTCTTAATGATCATGATAATTAACTAGTGGCCATATGTAAGAAATGCAATATATTTGCAAGTGATGGTGGAATAGTTGTAATGAATACAAGCATAGTGCTGCAAGAAAATTCATAAGGTGCATAACAATTCTTTCACAAATAAATTGGCATACAATTGATGTGACGAATATCTTGCGAATACTGAAATTTTGATATGTGATAAATGTAATGGCATACTTGTAATTTGCTATGCAAGACTTCTAATTGATATTAAGAGATTATTATTTCAATTGGAAGGCAAATGTCATTAAGCAAACTTATCACACATGATTTGAATCACCTTCATATGGTAGCAAAGGACTTTTTACATTCAATATGGTTCATCTATGAGCGGAAATCAAATGAGAAAGGATAATCCTAATTATTCAATTAAGCATCAATGAATGATGGATAGTTGAATGAAAATATATTTTCAAAAGGCATCGGCAAGGAAAGATAACATGAAGTTTTTCCATAGTGCCTAAAGCCTTCAGCGCACTCAAACGAATTAACGAACAAATGAACTTGTGATACGACTTACTTGCAAGAAAAGACTAAATGGAAGGAACAACTACAATCGGTCATGATATTTGTATCAATCATATGCAAGAGATGGTGATCCAATAGCATAGCACACTGAGAAAAGCCATTAAGAATGTGATTGGTATTGATGATGTCTAGTTCATAACTAATAAAGATCTGCAATACATACATTCTCTTTACAAATACAGATGTATGTATAATATGCCACTTATTGGTAGATACAGAAGGACTTCAGTAAATGCAGTATCCTGAAGTCAATTTCAGCTTATAAATTAAGACGACTATCTACTTACATGTACTAGTTGCAAATGTACTGAAAAGATCAAAGACCAAAACAAAATACATGGAGAATACGATAAGCACAAGCTTTTACGACCCAAAGCAGGAGACTCGTTAGTGCACTATGATCCACCTGCAGAAAGCAATCATAGTGCATGACAGTCTACCTGTATAAAGCAGCGAACAACATAACTCAGAAGCTGCTATGATACGCCACCGGATCTGCAACATTCGTACAAGCAGACAGAAGGCGTCCATGACTACAACGCCACGCCACCGAATCTGTAATCTTCATACAAGCAGACAGAAGGCGTCTACAAGTACTTTTAAAGTACCCCCACATGTGCACCGTAGTTTGTATACACATAGGTACACTAAAAGGAGTAAAAGCAATTATAAAACCCGCAAGGGCTCCGGCGAGCGTGTTATTGGTACACACGTGACGTCTAGGAATGCTATGTGGGTTACTTAATTTGAACCCGATCCTCCTAAGAAGATAAAAAAGAGTAGACATTGTTTAATTATAAAATGCCCCCAAACCTGCATGAGCCCTGACGAGCGTGTTATTGGTACACACGTGACGTCTAGGGATGCTACGCGGGTCAACAAGTGAATTCTAGTTTGAACCCGATCCTTCTATACGGGTCAAATAGAAGTCGAGCAAGGTTGCGAACCAAACAAACAAATATACGGTTGTGGCAACCGTCATATTTGTCATAATACATTCATAATTATGCCATCAGGCCTATAATAATAGATTCAACTATCAGGGCATAAAGCTATGAAAACCCGATCCTCGATCAATAGCTTGTCGAGTTGACATGGTTCAATCAACAAAAGAGAAATGATTCCCAAAACACCTCGATGATGGCCGTGTTGAATGCAATCTCAACCAGAGGGGTCCATTCCAAAATATTTTTCAAATGTCGTTCCAAAATACCAAAAATAAAAAAAATCTTAAAATCCTAAAAATCCCAAAAATTATAAAAATTGAAACAATCCAACTATCAAACACTTAAAGTAAAAATCCATCCACTCCTCCGCAACAGTCTGTCGGGGTGGAACAAATTCAAATAAACTCCTAGCTCAACAAAAGAGCCAAATGCCTAGTCGAAAATATCACTAGGATCCATTCTCAAACAAATCTCTTGCCAGTAAAGACGTCGTAATGTGTCCTTAACGACAGTTTTTGGCCGCAAATGGCAAACTCGCAGGTAAATGGTTATGAACCGGGGCCCTCAATAAACCGAGTGGTTTTGCCGCCAAATGGCACCGGGCACGAAATCCGGTTATGGCCAGGCACCGTTACGCTCCTTATTTGGCATCAAAATCCATTGAGATATGAATCAATAGGATATGATGATAGGCACAAACAGCCTCCTGTTAAGCTAAGGTGGATTCAAAATTTGTCCCCTTAGACAAGCCAATCACAACCCTGGTCTAGCAAGGTCCCTTCAAACGAAGCAACGCATGGCTGCCGACAAGGATCCTTCCCTGTCCGGTTGGGTCGACTACCTCCTCTGACTAAGTAGAATCAGGCCGACGATGGCCCGGGACGACGGAACATGGGATCTTGATGCGGGATCTATCACTCATTCCCCCTATCATGCCGCTTTAAGTGCAAGATGGTGAAATTTCTGAATTTAAATATCAACTCCATCCAAAAACCTTCAAATTCCCCAAACATCCCAAAATCTTTCAAATTTTCAAATATTTCTAATCCATGCTGCTACTATAATGCTAGATAACAGTATCTATACTATCCTGATCGACGACTTAGCGCATTAATCGAAAGTTTCTCTTTCGTATCAAGAGGGGTAAATTAACTATAAGGGGCTTGCGCCTATCAAGAAACCAGAAACTCAGAATCATAAAGTCATCCGCAAAATGAGGGGCGAAATCCTCTGGGTAGTGTCTTATCTACAAACCCATCTTGGCCTTCCAAATTTACCCTCGGACTTAAATTTCAGTTAAAACGTCCCTCGCGAATAAAAAATAAAGTGAGCGAGGCTGGGAAGCCAGAATTTTTTGGAGGCCCACATCATTATATTTGATAGTAAAAGTACATCAATATAACGACTTCAATTTGAAACAACATAAAAACGCCCATCAAGAATTTTCAACAATTTAAATAATCATTTTTTATTTACATCTGCATAGCTGAATCTTTAATTAAAATCTTTATACAATTACAATATTGATTAAACCATTCATATCATTTTTAGTCATTTTTCCATTATTATTTATGTATAATGATGGTACAATTGAATGGAAGTTTAACATAGAGCATATTATAAGTTCTCATGCTCATATTGTTTACAATCAATGGAAAGGATTTTATATGTGGTTTATAATTCAAATTATTTCATCAATGATTTTTAATCTGAAAAGAATTTAGAGGTCTATTTGTGACTAATTGAATATATATATATATATATATTATAATATATATATATTATATAATTATAAATAATATATATATTATATATATATATATTATATATATATCTATATAATGAAAGCTCCAATTAAACAACAACATATTTATATTTCACTGAATATCTTTCATCTTTTAAATTTTTTTTAATATAAAGAGATAAGTTTTCATCATATAGTTCTCCAAAATTTGCAAAAAAAAAACTACAACCTCAGAAGTACATCAACTCAACTAAACAAAAAGCCCGAAGAAAAGTCATCTTTATTTTTAGTAAATTTCAATTATTTTATTTATTAATTAATTAAAGTGTGCTTTCCTAAGCCCTATTATTCTCTTCTTTATTATGCATGATTGCGAGAATGGTACCCGGCCGAGTGAACAAATATACAAGGGACTAAAGGCGTCAGTACGCCATCCATCCAACCGGGTAGAAGTGGCTATGAGTGGAACCACCGGTCAAAGCCCCCGTGACTGATAAGATTTCTAAAACTTAGAAAAACATTTAGGGCATCCTTGGTGTGATTATGTGTGAACGCCTTCTCCCTTTAGGTCCCTATAGTAACTTCAAATTTATTAGGTTTACTTTCTATTTTATTTAGATCCTAACCTTTTTAAACACAACGCAATGTTTTCTAAGTGTTAGTAAAAACAAAAATTTTCGCAAACGAATAATATTAGCAAACTTTAAGGACAAAAATTAAGGACCGAAGTTTTAGAAACTTAGACTTATGATGCATGCAACACTTTAGGGTAGAAACCTATAACATAGAACTTAGTGTACTTTCCCTTAGGATTAGTATATATATTAATATAACTTAATCAAAATCTAATTGAAATTAAAGAAATCAACTAATGAAAATTTCAAATACATCAATAATAATCCAGATAAAAAAATACACAAAAAATACATAATTATAAATAACTAAATCATAATAACACAATAACTACTAAGAGATTAAATTTGAGTATAAATCTAAATTAAATCTAATTAATATTTTAATTATTTTTTATAACCAAACAAATCATAAAAAAAAACTAAATAAAATCTTTAAAAATTTAATAAATCATAGTATATTTTATAAAATCATTTAAGGATTCAATAATCTTTTAAATTAATAAATCATCTAAACCCAATAATCTTAAACAACTCAATAGATAATTAAATTGAATAATATATTGATTAAAAATGATTAATCAAAATACACTAAGAACCAATTTTATTTAATCAACTTTAACAATTAAATTTTATCTAAAATAAACTCTAAAAAATATTAATGTTTTTTTATTAAACTTAAACTTGAACATAAAATCTTTTTTAACCCTTTCAACAAAGTAATTCAATCAATTAGAAAACTTCAACCAATAAGTGACCTATGACATATCAAACCAGCGAAAAGCCTATTGTACAGCACTTAGAATTTGTTTGCTATGGCAACCGACTTTTAAGTTTTAGGATAGGTCG
This sequence comes from Dendrobium catenatum, assembly GCF_001605985.2. Classification (NCBI taxonomy): domain Eukaryota; kingdom Viridiplantae; phylum Streptophyta; class Magnoliopsida; order Asparagales; family Orchidaceae; genus Dendrobium; species Dendrobium catenatum. The sequence goes on along the minus strand of NW_021319777.1, from coordinate 1,561 downwards.
GTGTATTTTCTTACTATTGATGTGACGGGCCTTTCTCGGTTTTCACTGCTGTTGATTGTAAAATTATTGATGTGTTTTGTTTATTTACTTTTATGCACTCTGTGATATGATTTGATTAACGATTAGATTCACATAGGTTAAGAGGCGATCTGTTGTTAACAAAATTTTCTACAGGTGACCAACTCTTGTATGGGGGGGGGGGGGGGGGGGGTGGCAGTCAAAAAAGGGGGTTAGTTACATTAATTAATTATAAAAATGCTATGCAGGTGCTTTAGTTGGCTTAACCCCCAAATAAAAAAAGAGTATAGCCAGTTGTGACTGATGATTTAATTTAATTGTCATATATATAACTTTTGATATGATTTTTTATTATAAAACTGCTTAGTTGATAACCCCTGTGGTGATTTAGATTTTTTTTTTATTTCTATGAATGTAAAATGTAATGTATTAAAAGTCAAAATTATGAGAAGTGATTTAGAAAAAAAAGGTGGAAAAAATATCCCCACAAATCCCCATTTTTTGGAAACTCAAAGAGAGGAGAATATCCCTTAAAGGATTATTCTCTTTTATTTGAAAAGTCAAATTAAGGATGATTTAGTATCAAATATGAAACAGAAAATACCCCTTTTTGTGAATGAGTTTCTTTTCATATTGATATCCAAGCAGACGACTACCAAGGAGTTCATAGAAGAAAAAAGGACCGAATGAAGAGATAGAAGAGAGAAGACGATAGAGATGAAAGATACAGAAAAAGTATATCCCGTTTCAAAATCCTTGGCATCGTTCTTTAGGATTAGAATCCGGGTTTGTTGTCAGTGTGCTCGAACCCACTTACTTTTTTGCAAAATTCTGGGTGCAATTATATGGATATGTTTTGACTTGGATTTATATTTTGAATATTAATTTAATTGCATTTATATTGCTTGTACAGTAGCTTTTTTTTAGGGCCCTTGCATGCCTTATTTTTATTTTAACCAGATAACGAATCGGAGTGCTTTTTTTTGTTAGGGTACAATTATAAAATTCTTCCACCTTGTAATTATAAATAAAAAATTTTAGGATGTATAGTAACTCTAATACGATCTAATAGTAAGCTCGGGATCGCAGAGTCAGCATACAGCATATTAATTACTTTCTCTTCCTTGTTAGGCCACCTCCCCAACCTGCGGGTTCTGGCAGAACATTGACCTATGAACGTGCAGTTCTGTCATGGGGAAGTGCAGTCTTTGAAAAAAAACTTATTTTTATAAGCAATTTTAAAAACTATTTCATATTCATTTTATGCATTCGAGTCAATTAGTATGCATTGCATTAGATACAAATTAAAAAAAAAAATATCTAAAATGTTAATTGCATTTTATTTATAGGCATAACTCACCAAACATAAGTTGAGGGTCCAATTAAGGATATGTCTCATGATGTCAAGCCCCATAATTTCCTTAAAACTTAAGCAACGTTCCTTACCCATCTTTCATAAGAGACTGGACATGGCATGATTTTAAAGCGCCTAGGTGGTTAGCTTGCTCCCCAATCCAGGCCAGGGTAAGTCCAGATTTGCACT
>NW_021319776.1:14283-16917 GCF_001605985.2 Dendrobium catenatum | reverse complement strand
AGAACATGCCATACTCTTGTTTGTGTTTGGTTGCGGCACATTACTCATAAAATTTTCACAGCCAACCTTTTATTTATTTTCATCACAATTTGTTAAAGTTTGTCAACATTTTCATGTTTGATTCTTAACCAACTCTTACTCGTTCCTCACAATAAGAAAGTAATGGCAATTTTTGTCTGGAAACAGTCTAGCATTAGAAATATCAAATTATATTTTATTTTGTTGTTTTCTTCTTTAATATCCGTGATTGATGTGGTCTGGATTGTTGTGTAACTAAGCACCCTTACAGGAAATTGAATTTCTTATGAATATATCAGAAAGTGCCATCCTTGTATTTTTCCCATGAGTCATTCATCCTGCAGTGCCACTCAAGTGTTGTCTATGCTTATTTGTTTTGATATAATTTCTTACTTTGTATTGCTTTGTCTGCTGATGAATTTTCTTAAATTCGTGATCTAATTTGCCTCGTTTTCCAATGCTACCTGAATCAACTTTCTTTTGAAGTTGCGTCTGTATCTAGCTGAATTATCTTTCTTTGAAGTCTCTTCTGTATGTTATTTTATCCTTTCAGATTATTTCCCCTATTCACTCATAAAACTCTAAATTCTAATGGCCTGTTTTTTTTCCCCATTTTTTTGCTTGATTTTTTTCTAAACTGTGAATGCTTGAGATGCAAATATTTTATGCTTTGTCAGAGTCTGGACAAGACTGAAGAAGGAATGCTAAAGGTTTTTTTGAGAATCTGTCACGTTTCACCCATACTTGAGTATTGCAAGGTTGGTATATTTTCTTTGATATTGTCGGCATGCTAATTACGTAAATATATACTCGTCCTGTTGTTTTAGAATTTATTCTTATTTGTTGTAGATAGGATCTACCAGGAAGTCTGTAGCAGTTGCTTACTGGCAGAGGCGCGGGAGAGAAAATCTTGATATACTGGAAAATTTGGTGAAGCTCTGTTCCCTTCTATACTGTAGTGACTTCGTGCTTTGTTCGGTGGAGACTTGTTCTGACTTAGATAATATTTAAATTTATTACATTTGCAAATTGCCTATCATTTTTATCACATATTTTCTTACTAGGCGTTAAATCAAGCTGTGTGGTATGCAAGCATACGTTGAAACTACTTTTGCAGGCAAACTGGTGAAAATCTTGAATTATTTTATTCTTGATTTTGGCCATAAAAAGCGTGATAGAGGATGAAATGAGTCATTTGTGGCCATTTTGTTACGTCTAACATGTTTGTCACTTGCTGAATTTGTATGGTCAGCTCTTTAATCATGTATAAATGTTGCAATAATGATGCTATCAAGAATTTATGTACTTTTTTTTTATTTGAACAATATTATATTTTGTTTTCTATTTTATTTTTGTTGACGAATATTTTCGCATCGACTTGACCCCGATCGAGCCCGACAAAGCTCGATCGCTCTCGATCAACTCAATTGATCATCGTCGAGGTGAAATTAATCCAAATTGAGCCTCAATTTTAATTAAATTAAACCCAATTCAATTTAATTAGAATCAAATCAATTTAAATCGAACCCCGTCGAGTGTCGTTGAGCCCAATTCGACGCAATTCGGTGCCGATTCAAGCTTAATTTCGCAAAGTTAAATTGATCGGAACCACTCGGACACAAATCGACCCAAATCGGTTTGAGTCAAGTTCGATTCGGACTCAATTTCAGCCCTAATGTGTCAATTTGGGCTAAATTTGATTCTCAAATCAGAAATTGAGATCAATGGCTCAGATTTCATCTTGAAATCTGCCCTAAAACCTCTCGTTTCACGTATGAGAGAGGGGGATCGTTTCATTTTGGGGCGACGCTGCTCGTTTTCTCCAAGAAAGCGAAAAGAAGAGGAGAGCCATTCGGCTCTCCCATGCTCTGGCTTCCATCCCAGTCAGAGCGGAAGGGGGAGAGGGAGCCGGAGGCTCCCGTTTTTGCTGCCATCCGTCCCAAACAGAGAGCGGGAGAGGGAGAGCCATTCGGCTCTCCCGTGCGGTTCGCCCGTCCCGGGCGAGTGCGGAAGAGAGAAAGGGGGGGATTCCGCCCCCTTTGCTTGCTGTCTCCTGGAGGAAGAGATGAAGGAGTGGCCCTAGCAGACGTCAAGCCTTCAAGTTCAGCAGTTTCCTCTCCTTATCTCAAAATCTGGAATGAGAACTGCTGTAGTTCTTTTATGTTGCCTCTAGGAAGAAGGTAGGAAGCCTCTACTTCCTTCGGAACCATCTCCGGAGACCTCAAAACAGTGCAAATTGCTGTTGGGAACATTTGGACAGCAAGAACCGACTTCCGGGAGCCTTCCAAACATTGAAAACTGCTGTTTGGAGCATTCTTGGACAGCAAATTGCTGTCTGGAGCAGTTTGGACAGCAAATTCCTCCTCCGGAGCAGCTTGGACAGCGACGGCGACCTCCGGAAAGGCTTGGACAGCAGTCTTCCTCCTTGGGAAAACCTGGGACAGCAACTTGGAGCCTTCAAAGGACCTTGGACAGCAACCAAGGAGCTTGGACAGCGGTTTGTGCAACAATTTGGAGCGCTAGGATAACCCGGGTGAGATAAAATCCCAAAACTTAGTGAAACCTAGGGTCCCCCAAGGCCATTGATGTGGGGGTGACGTCCCCAAGCCATAGGTC
>NW_021319776.1:10718-13746 GCF_001605985.2 Dendrobium catenatum | reverse complement strand
AGCCTTAGGAAATCATTCTTCCCTCTCCTAATTGAGTCCAAAACACTCTTAAAAGACATAGGGAAATTCCTTTCATATGTGCATCTCCTCTTTCCATGGATCCAAAACATTCATGGAGGAATGGGGAATCTTCTTTCGTGCATAATGCTTGGAGCATCCTCAAAGCTCCAAGTGCTAGGGTGCATGAATCATTTGAAACTTGGAACCAAATTCCAAGTTCTCTTACATCCTTTGTTGGGACTCAAAACCAACAAAGATCTACTAATGCAAGATTTCCTAAGACTCCTCAAGCCTTTAAATATGTTGTTGCATGAGTCCTTTAATTTTAGGACCAAATCCTAAATTTCTTTCATCCTTTGTTTGTTGAGACAAAGTCAATAAACAGTAATTTACCCATCCTTTTCATGCTTGCTCATTGGAGACCTCTCAAGTCTCCAAACATATCATTGCATAAATCATTTGGAGTTTAAGGTCAAATCCTAAGCTCCCTCCTTTGTGTGTTGAGACAAAATCAACATTCCCCCTCTTTCATACATGATTATTTGGGACCTTTCAAGTCTCCAAACATATCATTACATGAATTATTTGGAGCTTAGGACCAAATCCTAAGCTATCTCCTTCATTTGTTGAGTCACAAAATCAACAAGTGAGCGTCTATCTTCATTTACTTGACTTCAATTAAGTGAATGATCATCTCTCTTTGAATACCAAATATTCAAGGGGAATCCATGAAATTTTGTAATTCTTAAGTTACATCTTCTTCCTTCAACCCCAAAGTTGTAGGAAATTTATCAAATCATTTATTCGTTGGAACGCAAACCAATGAGTAATCCTCTAAATATAGGACTCAAATCCTAGTCTTCCTCATTTGCTTAGCCCAAAATTGAGTAAATGTTTATTTTCCTTTGAGTACCAAATGCTCAAAGAAACTTCACCATTTACTTGGCCTAAATCAAGTAAGTGGTTCTCTCTCCTTGAACATCAAAATGTTCAAGGAATAATCACCAATTTGCAACCTCTAAGTTGCATTTCCCTCTCCCTTTCTTACAAGCTAAGATTGTAGGAGAGCATCAAAGTCCATCTTCATGCTCTCAAACCTAAGTTAGGAGAATGAATTCCTCTCTTTGAACACCAAATGTTCAAAGAGGTTTTAGAAGCTTGCAACCCAAAGTTGCACCTTCTCTTCTCCTTTCTACAACTCAAAAGTTGTATGAAAGTCTTGTTCACTCAACTCATGTTGTGTGAATCAATTTTATTTCAAATCATCTATTTGTTGAATCAAAATCAACAAATAATTCAATCAAAAAATCATTTGTTTGTTGAACTAAATTCAACAAATAATTCCATATCAAGCAAAGGGGAAAACTCCTAGCTTTCTTCCATTCTCTTTACCCAAATTAGGTGAATGAGTTCCTCTATTTGGGCACCTAAAAGTCCAAAGAACCCTTGATGTGTAGGCCAAATCTACACATCATCCTTTTATGTTTGCTTAATCTAAATCTAGCAAACTAAATGCTCATCATTGGACATAAAAGTTCAATGATAATCCCTCTTGATTTGTAACCTCAAAGTTACAAATCTTTCTCACTTATTGAACCAAACTCAATAAGTGATTCAACTTTATTTGCTTAATCCAAATTAAGCAAATGAAACCTAACTCCTTGAATACAAAAATTCAAGGAGACACTCTTTTGATTCGTAGCCTCAAAGCTACTAATCTCCCTCACTTCTATAGGTTCCAAAAGCCTTAGAAAATGTTATACCTTAGCCCAAAAGCTATAGGTCCTTTCTCCTCCAACTCCAAAGTTGTAGGAGATCTCTTCTCTCTTTAACTCCAAAAGTTAGAGAGAGTTTTCCTACATTTAGCCCAAAAGCTAAATGTTGGATTCCTACCTTTCTCTGCTTAGCTCCAAAAGCTAAGGAAAATTCCTCAACATGTTGCCCAAAGCTACATGTTGGACACCTTCCTTAGATCCAAAATCTAAGTAATCTACTTCATTCAACCCAAATTGAATGATTTTCCTATGACATTTAAAATACTAAACTCATAGATGTCCCTTAGGAATTATTCAATTTGTTGAAGTTCATCCTACCATATTGGATGGATTTCACCAAGTCCTAAGTGAAACCCCTTAGGCATGTCTATCTTACCCTATTAGATAGATATTTCTCTTATCCAAACACTAAGAGAACTCCAAAAACACCTAAAAATTACTTAGGTTCCTTTTGATGCAATGATCAATCATCTCCCTCAAAAGGTGGGATGCCTACATCATTGTATCTTAGGATTCATAAGTAACAGGTTTGCCCAAAAGCAAGCATGTGGTTACTTTATGGGTTCTTCATAACCCTCCTAAATATGAAACATTTAAAAATCAAATAAAATCTTTAAGTCACAAACAACTTAAAGTGAAATCACTCTTGTATAAAGATTAAACATCTTCATTCCAAAATAAAATCAAAGACCCTTAGTGTGACATGCTACACAAGCCTCACACACTTAGGTGCACAGCCCCTTAGGCATGCTAGGATTAGGATTTTTCTTTTCTACGCATGTGTTTGATGATTTGGTGTGATTGTCCTTGGATTGTCTGTGTGTGAGCACTTGCCCTTAAGTGGATAGTGCAGAAATATACATGTTCTTCTTGCAGGTAGCCATATCTAAAATGGGGGGCGCTCATAAATAATAAAATGCTTGCATGACAGGTACTGCTTAAAACCCCCCAAAAGATGTGGCCAATAGGGTAGAAGCATGCGTTTGGCACTTTAAGTGCTAAACAAAATTCTTAATGTGATGTTTTATTATATAAACTGCTTCTAATCTACTGCATGTTTGAGTCTCTTTTCTTTTCAAACATGTATTTGATAGAATTGTAATTGTATCAAACTTATGGGGGTTTGGAGCAAAAGAATGAAGTGGACTAGAATGATGTACCTATCAAAGGTGAAGCTCAATGTTCATTCAAAAGTCAAGAGCCTGAAGAAACCCACAAGTAGAGTCTGTAATTTTGACTGGGTTGTATAATGG
>NW_021319776.1:0-6783 GCF_001605985.2 Dendrobium catenatum | reverse complement strand
AACCGGCGGTTACCGACGGCCACCGGCGGTGTTACCGTGGACGTCCGGCGGTGTACACCGTCGGTAATACCGACGACTACAACCGCCGGGTATCGTCGGTAATTTAACCGGCGGTCTACCGGCACTTGCCAGCGGTTTAGCGAGCACACGACGCTCGCTTCAACCGCCGAACTACCGTCGGTAATATGACCGCCGGTTAGCCGTCGGTCAACTAACCGGCGGCATAACGGCCGGAAAACCGCCGGTTGAAAATCCGGTTGTCACCGGCGGTACAAGCCGCCGGAAAACCGCCGCCTAAATAAAGCGCCGGTAAAAGACCGCCGGCAATAATTTTCTATGCCATTTTTTCTGGCGGCTGGAATGCCACCGCTAAGCCGCCGATAAATAGGAAAACCGCCGGTTTAGCCATAGTAACCGCCGGCAAAAACCGCTGGTTTTTGGCGTTTTTCCAGTAGTGAAAATTGAGCAAATGCTTATCTTCCTTTGAGTACCAAGTGCTCAAAGAAACTTCACTATTTACTTAGCCTAAATCAAGTAAGTGGTCCTCCTTCCTTGAACATCAAAATGTTCAAGGAATAATCTCTAACTTATAATTCATAAGTTACATTTCATATCTCCTTTCCTACAACTCAAAAGTTGTAGGAAACTGTCTCATTCTCTAAAGACTCCAAATTATGAGAATGTGCCTCTTTGAACACCAAATGTTTAAAAAAAAAAATCATGGGTTTGTAGCTTCCAAGTTGCATCCCTTCTCCTCCATCCCTCCAATCCAAATTGGAGGAATGAATCCCCGCTCTTTGGACAACAAATGTTCAAAGGACTTTCATTGATTTGCAATCTCTAAGTGGCATTTCCCTCTCTCTTTCCTACAAGCTAAGATTGTAGGAGAGCATCTAAACAAATTTTCATGCTCTCAAACCCAAGTTGGGAGAATGAATTCCTCTCTTTGAACACCAAATGTTCAAAGAGGTTTTAGAAGCTTGTAACCTAAAGTTGCATCTTCTCTTCTCCTTTTCTACAACTCAAAAGTTGTACGAAAGTTTCATTTTCTCAACTCATGTTGAGAGTGAATCAATCTTATTCCAAGTCATCTATTTGTCGAATAAAATCGACAAGTAATTCAATCAAAAATCATTTATTTGTTGAATCAAACTCAACAAATAATTTCATGTTAAGCAAGGAAGTCAAAATCCTAGCTTTTCTTTCATTCTCCTAACCTAAATTAAGTGAATGAATTCCTCTCTTTGGACACCCAAAAGTCTAAGGAATCTTTGATGTGTGGCTCAAATCTACACATCAATCTCCTTTATTTGCCTAATCCAAATTAAGCAAATGAAACCCAACTCCTTGAATACAAAAATTCAAGGAGACATCATTTTGATTCGTAACCTCAAAAGCTACTAATCTCCCTCACTTCTATAGGTTCCAAGGCCTTAGAAGGTATCATATCCTAGCCCAAAAGCTATAGGCTCCCAACTCTTCTCCAACTCCAAAGTTGTAGGAGATTTCCCTTCTCTTTAGCTCCAAAAGCTAGATGGAGTTCCCCTACATTTAGCCCAAAAGATAAATGTTGAGTTCCTTCTTTTTCTTCTTAGCTCCAAAAGCTAAGGAGAATTCCTTAACATGTAGCCCAAAAGCTACATGTTGGATATATTTCTTAGACCCAAAATCGAAGTAATCTCCTCCACTCAACCCAAATTGAGTGACCTCTCTTTTGACATTTAAAATGCTAAACCCATAGATGTCCCTTAGGAATTATCTAATCTGTTAAAGTTCATCCTACCCTATTGGATGGATTTCACCATGTCCTAAGTGAAACCCCTTAGGCAAGTGTATCTTACCCTATTAGATAAACATTTCTCTTATCCAAACATTAAAAGAACTCTAAAACAGCTAAAAATTACTTAGGTTTCTTTTGATACAATAATCAATCATCTATCCCAAAAGGTGAGATGCCTATATTATTGTATCTTAGTTTTAATAAGTAACAGGCTTGCCCAAAAGCAAGCATGTGGTTACTTTATGGGTTCTTCATAACCCTCCTAAATATGAAACACTTAAAAATCAAATAAAATATTTAAGTCACAAACAATTTAAAGTGAACCACTATTGGATAAAGATTAAACATCTTCATTTCAAAATAAAATCAAAGACCATTAGTGTGACATGCTACACAAGCCTCACACACTTAAGTGCACAGCCTCTTAGGCATGCTAGGATTAGGTTTTTTCTTTTCTGCGCATGTGTTTGATGTTGTGGTATGATTGCCCTTGGATTGTCTGCGTTGTGGGCACTTGCCCTTAAGTGGATAGTGTAGAAATATACTTGTTCTTCTTGCATGTGGCCATATCTAAAATGGGGGGCGCTCATAAATAATAAACTGCTTGCATGACAGGTGCTGCTTGAAACCCCCCAAAGATGTGGTCAATAGGGTAGAAGCAGATGTTTAGCACACTAAATGCTAGGAAAATTTTGGATGTAATGCTTTATTATATATAAACTGCTTCTAACTTTATTTTGCAGGTTTGAGTCTTTTTCTTTTCAAGTATGCATTTGATAGAATTAGGATGTGTAATCAAACTTGTGGGGTCTGGATCAAAAGGAGGTGAACCAAATGGATATACCTGTAGAAGGTGAGGCCTGAGGTTTACTTGGAAGATAAAGCTTCAAGACCCTACAAGTAGAGTCTGTAAATTTGATTGGGTTGTATAATGACAGGCAACTTAGCTGTCATATCTGGTTGTAATAATGTGGACTCTATTTTTATTCCTTGTACTTTATTCATAAATAAAAGCATGCTTTGATTGTTTATCTAGTTGTGCAATAGAAATGCATATTTTTCCTAGGTTTCTTTCTTTGCTTTTGCTTGAGAGTGGCTTGGACTTTTGATACGGTAGGCTCTTAGGACAAAAATAAGATTTCTACTCATTAAAATGTAATCAATCTAAAAATTAGTTTAGACTTCATGATTTCCCTAATAAAAGAAAAGTGCACGACTCCCTTTAAGGAGCCAAGTTTTCTAAAAATTAAAACAATCATGCATAGCCCAAGCATGTTGCATATAGAATGCCTACACATAAGGATTAGATAACAAAATCTTTCTTTTTGTGAGTCAGCATATGCATACCCACATAAATAGACATCTTTGCCTCAAAGCCAAGCTATAAGTCCTACGTTCTAAATAAAAACAACCTCCCCACTCTACATTTGCATTGAGACCGGATGGCATGGTTTTAAAAGAGATTAGGAGGGTTAGCTGGTAGTCCCTTCCAGGCGGGACAATAAATCCAGAGGTCGGGCAGGCTATGTCTCTTGTGAGGTGTAGTTTGTAAGCCCTTTGTGCACTCTTTAGATTTAGGTTCGAGGCACTACCTATCGGTAGTCCTCACCTTAGTCTTAGAGTCCGAGGCATGGATTGATTGCAAATCACCCTATAAGCCCTCATCTTTCGGGCAATTCCTACAGCATATGTTGAAGGAATATAAGCCCCAACTTTCTAATAAAAAAATGTCAACTTAAACCAAATTTAGAGTTAAAAAATATAAAGCCCAACATAGGATAGTTTGAGCACCTCTGAGTGTCCCTCAGAACCAAGTGCTCCTACCTCACCTTTCCTTGGACTTCACTCCAAAAATCTGATTCTAAGTTGATCAAGTTCTCCTTGAAATTCCCAAAGGCCGAAAACCCTTTAACTAAGACTTTGATGGATTTTAAAACGAAAAACAAACTTTAGCCAATGTCTAAAATGACTTCCAATAAAGCAAAACCACTAGTTTAATCAAAAGTTTTCTCAAGCACTAAAGCTTGGGATGTAATTAACCATAGGGACTTGCCCCTATGGGATGTTTGTACCCCAGAAATAAAATAAACACTATTCGACTAAACATCGAGTGGGGGAATCTCTGTTAATAACTGTAAATTTTATAGTTGAGTCCATAAGGAAATGATATTTTTATCCTTCGGGGTAATATGTCATGTTCTTATGCCGTACTCGATTATAAAATATGCAATCCGTTTGAGGATATAAAAATTCTCTAACAATTAGGTGTAAGGGCTATGATGGCCAAACTCCTTTTTAAACCTTAACATAGCCAACTACTTGGCAATTCTACAACTTCTTTTTCAACTATTTGATCCATGACTAAAACTCAATACTCTCATATGCCATAAGAATCTCTCCCTCAAGTAAGAGTTCTCCACATCGATCAATACTCCCATTTAAATGAAAGCTTTTCAATATCAAGTAATAGTATCATTCATGGTTTAAAATTGCGCAATATGAGGCTCGCCTTGAGGCCCGCCTTTACGCAATTCTAGTAAAAAACGCCTCGATGCTTATGCCTCGAGTTTTTTTTATGAGGCTTGTGCCTTAACTTGGTTGAGGCCCGCCTCGCCTCACTGGCATGAGGCTTACGCCTCACTCTATATATATTAAAACTTACATAAATCTTGAAGTAAATGCCCGACATTGGACTCTATAGGAGAGGAAGAAGGGGAGAGAGCAGTTCATCATAATGATGATTCAAATGAAGAACCCCTTAGGGACAGTGTTGATGACTTATGAGTTCTTATGTGATATGTCATTGCTATTTATTTTTGGAAATTTGAATTATATGTTAATGAAAATAATACTGGAATTTGGGAAAGACAGAATTTTGAGTTGAACTATATTTCATGTTGTCTTATTATTGAGATATTTTGATTTCACTTCATATCTTATGCTTTTTTATGTTTTATATTATTCATTCATTAATATATAAAAATTTTATCATTTTATTTTTACGCAATCTTTTGATTTTGAGGCTTACGCCTCAAAACGCCTTAGAGGCTTACACCTCGCCTCACGAATGAAAAACGCCTCAATACCCGAATACGCAATTTTAAACATTGGTATCATGCATGAAGATGAGGACCTAGTCGAACAAGCATATGAGACGATGGATAGTGGAACAACGGAAAGCTCAAGTAATGATGCAGTTGCAGATGGTTGTCATGTTAACATGGAACATTGTAACATAATGTTGTTCGGGCATGAATTTCCTCAAAACCATGCATTTCACAATTCCAATAATTTTTATGAGATGGTCGCTAACAATGAGTATATTCAATTTAAACGAACGATTGTTGAGTGGGAAGCCACTAATACAATCGATCCACCAACATGAAATTTTAGAGCCCATCGCTCTTGATAATTTATATGAAGGAATGACATTCGATAGTAAAGAAGCACTATAATATTCTCTGAATGGTTGATCTATAATAAACAATGTCGAGTATAAGAAGACATGCTCGAATAAACGACGACTAACAATCGTGTGCATGCTGCACAACCACCCAACGCCGCCATGTTTGTGATGCCTCCATGCTCTATGAGTAAGCACCTTAGTGGTGCATAGAAGTTTTCATCAATCTCTGGCCACCATGCGTACACCAAGTCAAGTCTTCTAGTCATCATAATTACACATCAAAATTCATCTGCTACTACATCATTGTTGTTCTCCAACCAAAATTAAATATGAAGCTAAGAGAGATCATTACATGAATTGAATCAAAGATCATTACATGAATTGAATCAAAATTAGACATTAAGGTCACGTACATAAAAGCATGGGATGCACCTAGGAAAGCCATAAGATCAGTTTTCGACAGTCATGAAGAACCTTATTCCTCAATGTACTGTGTGATGGAAGCAATACGCCTTGTAATACCTGGATTAGTGTATAATAGATAAGTTAGCCATAACATTTGGTTCAAGGGCATCCTCGGGTCATTCGGCCTGAACATACATGAGTGACAGTACTGTCCTCCCATACTTAGCCTGGATAGGAATATTCTTGTTAGGAAAAGATAGAGGTACACTTCTAGCCACTGCTGGGATTGATGCTAATAGGGGTTTGTATCCAATTTCCATTTTTATTGTTAAGTCGGAGTCCAACAAGACATGGAGTTGGTTTTCACAGATGCTCCACGATCTTGTGGGGCTAGTACGTGATCATTCAGATATAGGTATCATCTCAGACAAGCATCCTGCCTTAGTACGTGGTTGCCGAGAAGTCTTTCCCTGGGCAGCACACCATCATTGTCTATGTCATTTATGAGAGAATTTCAAGAAAGCTTTACGACATGTTACAATTGCAGGTTATGATGGAGTATGTGATAGAATGTATTGAGCTGGTAATACGGACAATGTTAGTGTTTCAACATACACATGGTTGACATAAAAAAAAACATTAAGCAAGAGGCATATGATTGGTTGTTGGAGCGTGATGTCAGTAAATGGAGTCTCTCACATGGAGGGTTCCTTATTGCATAATGACAACAAAAGTCTTTGAATTTTTTAACGGTGTTTTATAGCGTGCCTGAGGTTTTCCCATTCAGGGCCTAATCATGGTTGTCTACTACAACCTTATCGCATTATTCCTTAAGCTAGTAGACACGATTGTGGTTGGATTGCTTCAACTGCCTCACCATTTGTCCCTCGTACAAAGGCCACGCCACAGGATGTTGAGCTAGAGGCACATAGGTGCCTAGAACCACTATGCATTAACAACCATGAGTATCAAAATCATCAAGGCTTGTAGAGCATACCGTGTGAACATAACCTCTGAACAAATGTATACATGCACATGTGGGAAGCCACAGATATATTACAATGTCTTTGAAATAATATGCATGTTCATTTCAAAATTTAAAGGAGTTCTATTTAAAATTCATTTTTGTTGACCCGTATAAGTTAAAAAAAAAATAAAAAAAAAATCAATTAAAAAATACCTCACCTGCCCT
>NW_021319775.1:304041-368317 GCF_001605985.2 Dendrobium catenatum | reverse complement strand
GACCTATGCCATATTGAGCACGAGACCCTTGGTATAAGTTCTACTTTTAGTAGATTCCCAGAAGAAACCAGCCATGGGTTTTATTTATAATGTTATGGATGAGACAAAGGAGTTGATTGCACATAACTTGGGAGGAGAGGAGGCAAGTTATAGAGAGATTTGGGATATCATTGATGCTTGATGAGAGGTACAGTTATACCGTCATCTACATGCAGCGGCGTATTATCCCAATCCTCAATTTCAATATTCAGAGAGGAAATCCTCCAACCCGGAGGTGAAGCTTGGCTTGTATCATTGCATGAAACGACTAATACCGAACCACACCGTTAGGGAGCTTACAGATTTACAACTTATTCTATTTCGGAATAAGGAGGAATTTTTTGGTCTGCAAGAAGCAAAATCAAATATTGTCAAACGGTCTCCAGGTATACTTATTTTTATAAATGCATAACACTTTAATATGTTCTTATTATCATTTTTCTTCTTGAAAATAATTAAATGGTGGATCCAATTTGGTGATTTCACCCCTGAGTTACAAAGTTTTGCTGTTAGAGTTTTGGGCCTCACTTGTTTTTCTTCTGGTGTGAGTGAAACTGGAGTACATATAATTAAATGCAAACAAAGAGAAGAAATCGACTTTCAACATTCAGAATGAACTCCCTTATGTATATTATGCACAACAAGAGGTAGAGAGAAAGGAGGTTGAGAAACAAGGGGTTGAATGATGATGAGGACCCTTTGGTGTGTGATGATGTGACATCTGATAATGAGTGGTTCATACATGATGAGACAAATTTGCTATTATCAGACTTGCAACTAGAGGATCTAAGTGTGGATGTCTTGAGAGTCGAAGCAGATCAAGTGGGCACCTCCGCTAGTACCACACCACATACATCACCTAACTCTACAGCACAACAACTAAATAAAGGTATTTCACAACTTCTTATATGCTATTACATTATATTTATATCAAGTGGGCAAGTAACATGATAATGATCATTCTTATTGAACAGGGAAGAGAAAAGTGAGTCATATTGAAGATGATGAAGATATGACATTCATAGATACAATTGGAGAATAAGATTCCCTTGAAGACCCATTTAATGATGGGACATGATTGGATTATATATATTCTTTCTTATTTGTATTTTGGGAGTTTTTGTAGACTAATATTTTATGGTTCTGTACTTTGGAACATGATTTTATTGCATCTATTTTCTTACTTTCCACTAATTTCACTTGTCATTTAGATGTTTTTATTGTATGATAGAATCTTACTATTATTTAATTGTTAAAACCCTTAAATTCTTATTTACGTAATTCTTCGTCCGTGAGGCTTACGCCTCACACCACCTCGAGGCTTACGCCTCGCCTCACAAACGAAAAATGCCTCGAGGCTTATTTACGCAATTTTAAACCTTGGTCTTATTGTGTCTTTGTGAGAGCACCTTTTTTGTTTGTAAAGAAGGACGGTACAATGTGTATGTGTATTAACTAAAGAAAACTAAATGTAAATAATTTAAAATTTTTGAAAAAACTGTGTTGGAGCGTTGCAGCACTATGCATGACAACGCAACGACACTAGGAAAGTTTCATCGCGTCACTAAGCGCTCTGTTCTACAGTAACAATGGGAGTTGCATGCAATGTTGGGCATGGAAAAATATATTTTAATATAAATTTCTCCACTCAGTCATTCCTCTCCATTCCAAATGCTTGGCTTGTTGAGTATGAAAGGAAAAGAGAAGAAGAAGAGAGAACAGAGGAGGTTGTTCAAGTCATTTTCGTCCGCCAATTCTGCTCTAAGATTTCTTCTGGTCATGGAAGGTAACCCAAATGCAACTTTTGATTTCAGTTATTTTGTGTTTGGTGAATTTAATCCCTCTCAAATTAATAAAAATACATTTTTCTCTGGTTACAATTGTCAAAGCATGTCAAATATTCACAGCATATTTCACGTGTCATCTCGGAGGACATGGATATCTAATTCTAGGAATCGAGTATCTGCAGCTAAAATTAAGGTCAGTCTGAATCTGAGTTATAAAAAGGAACCATAAAGAATTCTAACATATAATGTTAGAAGATTAAGGAATAAGCATATTCTTATAGTCAAAGTACAGTGGAATCACAAAATTGAAAGATATGCTACCTTGGAGAAAGAATCTGAGATGAGATAGTCATACCCTAATTTATTTGCTGATCTGACTTTTGAAATGTCGAGGAAAACATTTTTTAGGGGGATGATTGTAATACCCATTGAATCAGTGTGCAATTGCACCTATTTTAACCCGGTCAGATAAAAGTATGAAATTTCTACATTAACACCTCTTGCATGTGTTTGTGAGTGTTTACATGTGAATGAATGAGTTTGTTCTGAAGCAGGTCTTAAGGATCTGTATGAATGAATAAGAAATCTAAAATATTTCCCATAGGAGCGCTGCGGTGTTGGATTTCAGCGTTATGACGCTAAGCTCTCGAGTTGGTTGGCATTGTGGTCGCACTATCTGGAGCGTCAAGACACAAGTCAAATTCCCAATGCAATTTTATCAATTTCCACTTCATTCTCATTTTAATAAAACCAAAAACCCCTCCCCTTAGGAAGTCGACTAAAGAGAAAAAGTGTAAGAGAGAAAAAGCTGGTTTTAGAAAACTTTGGTCTATTTTTTATTGTCAGCACAATCCAAAAGGATGTCCGAATCGAGATAAATTGCATTTTGCCTATTCAAATTTTCAATAATATAGAAATTTTGAGATTTTCTAATTTAAACTATAATTACGTAGCATAAAAATGAGGATAATTTTACACCCGCTAAATTTTTCAATTTAACTTTTTTATATATTGTAGACATGATCATTCGGGATATTTAAATATTTTTTTTACAGGATAATTTGAAAAGTGCGTCATTTCTAGCAAATTAGAAAATAATTCTAATCCCAGAAATTAAGGTTATACTACAATTAAAGTTTCATAATAGTGTTCTGAACAATCTCTAATAATCTAATGAAATTTCGAAACTACAAAATTTTGCTCAACTGTTAAATTTATTGACTATCGGTAAAGCATTATACGAACTTTTGAAATTAATTTATTTACATTTTTATTACATTGCAATTATATATGCACTTATCTACTTGAATTATGTGATTTTGTGGAGATCTAATGTTGAAAGAAATTCTATTGTACTGAATGCACAATAAGTCATAAGGCTGGAATTTTTAAATATCTAAAATGTGCTAAGCATTGAATCATAAGAGTCTATTTTCTGATATGCTAAAATAGGGAGTCATAAAAGCCTAAATTTGTATATATATATATATATTTTTATAGGAGGTAAAGACCTGATGAAATTTTGTTACTTTATGTCTGATATATGAAATACTTATTTATTTACATTCAATACAAAGTATGTTATATTTCAATTATTTGTAAGCAACATTTTGCTCAGTCTGCTCATTATGATAAATTTGTTATTAATTGTTTTTAAATAGTTAAATGCATAATGACCTAAACCCTTAAAATAGATCAATGGGTGTGACTTGCTGAGCTGTGCTGACTCACACCAATTTTGCATTTCATTTCAAGTCAGGAAAGGGTAAGAAGTTTGTTGAGTAGCGGAGGTTGCAAGGTTTAACCTGTCTGAGTCAATTTAGATATTTTCCTGATTTTGTACAATCATTGCTAGTTGTACTTTATTTTATTTTGATTTGTAGTCATGTAATATATTGTATAGATTTTGTTGTATATATATTGAAGATGAATGAGATAGAAAAAAAAATTGTATATGAGTTTACTTTTATTCAGGTAGAAGTTAATTAATAGCTTTGTAGTCTATTTTAAATAAAAGAAATCTAAAAAAGTCTTCAAAACTTAGATCTTAAAGTTGGTCTGTCACCATCCAACACGAAATGATATATCCTATTTGTGGGTCATATTGGGTTGTGTTGTGACAAGATAGGTGCTAAGGTCGTAGACCCATGAAAGCATCACAATATCTAATAATCAAAGTGGAGCTAGTCAAGAGGTCAATGAAGTCCTTCAATCTACGTTGCGTCCAAGAAGATGAGAAGGAAGTCATGAAGGTCTATTCAAACGAATGTGGAAGCCATTCAAGTGGGAGGATGCTCGCCTATAAATGCAAAGTTCTCAAGAAGATACCCACAATGCCAAAAATTTACCTCATGCAGTTACAACCATCTCACAAGTTTCAACCAATTAGCAGTCAGTGGTCAATTGGTCATT
Source organism: Dendrobium catenatum (assembly GCF_001605985.2). NCBI lineage: Eukaryota > Viridiplantae > Streptophyta > Magnoliopsida > Asparagales > Orchidaceae > Dendrobium > Dendrobium catenatum. The sequence continues at coordinate 364,079 of NW_021319775.1, read as the reverse complement.
AAGTCCCTTCCCACCATCCAACAATTAAAGGAAGCTCATACTTAAGATAGTGGGATACTTCACTAAATGGATGAGTTAAAGTACTAGACAAAACTACCTCTACATTATTCAGAAATTTCATATGGATAGACATCATTTACAAGTATGGGTTACCCCTCGCTATCATAACTAACAATGGGTCACAGTTCACTGACAAGAGCATCAAGGATTTATGCCAATCGCAAGACATCCACAAACTAACTAGCAGGAAAAAGCAATGATTAAACAAATATTGGACCTTCTTAGGATGAAAAATGATGAAGCTAAGAGTAAGTGGGTGGAGGTACTTATGAGCATTAAGAACAACTCTATCCTCGATAACAAGTTAGACGCCTTTTCCCTCTCCCATAACTTCGAAGCCCTCCAATTGAACATGAATTGTACAATTAGTGAGTGGTAGTGGCTGCCAACTTGACTGAGGGCGGGTTCAATGAATGGGAAGAGAACCAAGAATGCCTAGAAATAACAGCCGACCTCTTGAAAGAGCTCCAAGCATAAACCAAGCTAAGGCAAGAAGTCAAAAGTAGGATGGCCAGGTATCATAACATCAATATCATGCATTCATGTTGAAGTTCTTTCATACCAGAAACCTGGTTCTCAATAAGGTAAGCACTGCAGTTGGGCAACTTGGGTTCAACCTAGTAAGGCACTTACATCACCAAAAGACAAGTAGGCTCTAGAGCATATCAATTATCAATTATAAACCCACTCAAACAAAGAGATGCCAAGAATGTAGAGTGCAGATGATCTGAAGACTTTTATTCTTAAGGGAAAGTTCCTGTACTCTTATTTGTATGAAACTATTCATAATGAAATGAATATTTTTCCTTCCTCATACATTTATCTTTCATGCATTCTATATATGAGCAAGCTGCTATGAGAGCAAGTCTATGAATACAGATTTACTTAAAAGAAAGAATAACACTCAGGGAACTTGAACATAAGTAAGAACTCGCCCATTAATGATAAGAGCCTACTAATACCCTATCGCCACTTAGGGAACTCGCATATGCGATTTAGAAAGCTATTTTAAGGAAGAAGTGATAGATCTTCACTCGTCAATCTAGGAAATGGACAACCACTTGCCTAATGCAAGTTCTGAAGGTCCAAAATTAAACATTCTAACTTAGGTGACTCAAACCCTGAAATCTGATAGGAAAATCGCCTAAGGTGGGCGCCTATGTTGCACCGATACACCTATTTATGAAGGTGTGTTGTATCTGATACACTGATACACGAATACGCCTCCGATACGGCACCGATACGTGTCAGATACGGCAAAGCCGTATCCAATTAAAATACTATTTAATTTCAAAAGGACACGTGTATCCAACACGTGTCCGTCGAAAAACCAAAAAAAATCCAAAGAAAAGGCGCGTCATATTTACTTACGTGGCTGTGAGTGAGATTCCTCATTTCCGAGATGGATTTGAGTCTCTTGATGATATGAGAATATTAGAAATTGCGAATCTTTCACTTGATGAGCCTGAATTAGAAGCTATGATATTTACTTAAGAAGATATAGAAATTCAAAGACAAACCACTGAAGAAGCTAATCATATCATTCCTTCTATTGAATAGTTGAAACTTCATGTGCTAAACAATTTATGTTTATGCTTTTGTTGTTGTACTAGACATTTAATGCTTACTTTTATTTTGATATTATAAGCTACAAGGCTATAAATGATGTTGGTTTCATTTTTTATTTTTTTTTTGTAATTTCAAATATTATGCTTTGATTGATTTCTTAATTTTTCTGTATGATTTATAAATTATAATGTCGTGTTCGTGCCGTACCCGTATCCTGTATTTTTAAGAATTGACGTGTCCCATATCTGTACCGTGTCGCTGTATACGTATCGGTGCAACATAGGTGGGAGCCTACTAAGCTCCTACTCATGTTCTAATTCAAAAACCCTAAAGGTGGGAGCCAACGAGAGTGATCGTCCATGATAACTTGTGGACTAAGAAGAAAAAAAAGAAGGAAATCACACTGGCAATTGAGTTCACTAGTATATAAGCAAGGATGAGTTCATAGAAGTTGAGGATTTCAATGAACTTTCGGCCAAGCGATAGCCGCAATCGCAACTTGAAGTGATCACAAGGGAAGCAAATTTTCTCCTTGTAGAAAGCCTTAAGTGGCTTTTCATTGGCAGGTACGCGGACTTGCAACATCATGTTAGCATAATAGTATACAATGAATATGAAGTTGGAAAACGAGGACAATGTCCTTGAAGGTTGCCAGCAATCAACATTCACAAAAATTACTGCAAATTTACACAACGTAACCATCAAAACCATGGAAACTCCCTCAGGACACAAAGAGAAAAGGAAAATTATAATTGAAGGATTGTGGCCCATATAGGTATCAATAGGAGAAATTATGAAATGAATATCAAGAGACTAGTAACATTAACAATTAACGCCCAGATTTTGCCAATATTTGCACCATTACCCCAAGATTCGAAAGATTTTTTTCTTTCTCGCCCTCATGAGTGGCCGCCGCCATAGCACATTTCGGACTCATCTAAGCGCAGCATGCAATAAATCTCCCTAAAAAGTTCATCTCACAAAGAGATCACAACTAATATGTATAGAATCATAGCCAACTTGCTACATCCTTATATGTCATAAACTCAACACTCAGAGAAGGATGATAAACTCGTCACTCGAGGACAAATAATTAAATAACCAAAAAGTTTCATAAAAAACTCAAGTCTTCTTCTTCCTTGTAAAATTATTTTCAAAATGCATATAAAGCTAGTAAAGGTAAAATAAAAGAACAATACATGAAGTTAACATAAAGATACTCGCCTTAATATTAAATTTTAGTACTTAACAATTTTTTACATAATTTCTTACATATAAAGAAAAATAAAAAGTGGGTGAAAGCCAAACCAACTTGTTACCACAAAAAACCGTACACACTACGTATGAGATTGTATCAAGTGATAGTTCTAACCTCAAGTCAATTTCTCATGCTCGCTTGGTTCGAGTGATTTGCACTTGAAAAAAAATTCGCACCATGCCATGACGTCGTGTACCCGAGCACCCCGGCACTATTTTTCAAAGCACACTAGTGTTGCAAAGTTTGCTAGGAGAAAAAATATAAAGCAGAGCGTCACAGCGCTCTAGATTCAGCGCTGCAACGCTGTGTAGTGTCACAACGCTACGAGTTTGAGCGTCACAACATCGCCAGACAAATCGAGATCATAGGTTTGAGCACCACGGCGCTCCAAACTGGAGTGCAGCGCTGCGATGCGGACTGGACAATTTTTTTGTTTTTCTTAAGAGTGGAGTCCCTTGGTGTTACTAACTTGGCTTTCTCTTGTGTTCCGAATTTGAGAACAGTGTAAGAGAGGAGAGAAACAAAGAGAGAGTGAGAAGAGAGATCGGTACTTATTTCTCCCAATTTTCATAGTGGATTTCTTAGTGTGGTATGGTTTCATGGTTTTTTCTCGATTTTAAGTTTTTCCACGTTAAATCATAGTGTCATTTTTTCCATTGCTTTTACTTGTTTGTTTCGTTGTAGTGTTTACTTCCATCCCAACATCAAGAGGCAATAATGTTGCCTCTAGTAAGTACTTCAAAAGGAAACACCCTCCAATGAATGGACTCATCCGAAGGAAGCTACGAGTTGCCACCACCTCAGCTAGCAGGGCTACGATATCCTTTTGAAAATGGGCATCTGCCTCCACAATGGCGTTCTTTTGAGAGCTTCCTCCTCCCTCATTAATAACACCCTACAGGTCAAGGGCCTTTTACATAACACAGATCAACCCCTATACTTGAATCTTATGCCTTAAAGAACCCAACAAAAGTAAGAAAGATGTATAATAACCTCAAATTTTAAATTTCTTAAATTCCAAAAAATAGTCTATAGGGGGGCACTAGGCTGAGTGGTGCCACAGTATTGAGTTCTCAGGTTTTTGGGGAAATAAGCAAGAGCGCCGATGTTGGGGTCCTAAGCATCACGATGTTGAGCCCTAAACCCTAATATATATATATATATATATATATTTTCCCTTTCTTTGTTGAGTGAAAGAAGAGAGGAGGGGAAAGAGGAAGAGGAAAAGAAGAGAGAAAGTCACTCTTGTGTCATTTTCACCCGCCACTTCAATTGAGAAAAGCATTCTGATTGTGGTAGATAAACCTAACACTCCGTTTTCAATGAATTTTCATTGTGCTTATTTTCTCCCTTTTGAAATTGATTAAAATGCAATATCTCTTATTTTAATTAGGGGTGTCAATATCTGACACGACAAGAAACCCGGCTTAAACCAGACCTGAAAATTTCGGGTTCGGGTCAACCCGAACCTGAAACGGGTCGGGTTTGGTTCGAAAATTTTGACCCGTTTCAATTTTTAGATCAGGTTCGGGTCAACCCAAAAACCCGTTTTAGACCCAAAATTGACCCAATATGGGATCTAGTTCGCGACTTCGCGTCATTTTAGGTTTAGCGCCCCGGTTTAGCGGTTTAGCCATTTGGCATTTAGACGTATAACGGTAACCCTAATTCATTATTCATTTCATTTCAACTTTTTGCAGTCTCGTGACTCTCGTCTCGATCTCTCTGGGGTTCGGCCTTTCTTGCTACCGTGTTGCCTTCCTCTCCTTCTTCAGTTCTACTCGTTCGATCCTATTCCTTTATCTTAATCATGTAGTTTGTTATGTGCACACTCTGTCCCTCTGCGGCTCTGCGGTATTATCATTTATATTATTCTGAGTTTTGGCATTTATATGTTAGGGTTATTCACACTTTCGATTTTGTCGTTTTGAGATTTCTCATCGGATCCTCTATCTTAAGGGTTCGGGCCTTTCGAGTTTTGACTTTTCACTTTCGATTTGGGACTTTGTTATGCATCGATGCCAGTTACAGTTAGGGCATCAATTTTTCCATTTTTTCTTTTTGATTTTTAGGGCTTTGTATATTTTATGGTTTCTCAATTTACATTCGACAATTATGTTGTTAAAGGGTTGTACAAATTTGAGGGCTTTACAAATTTGTTCTATATGGAAAAAAAATCGGTTATGGTTTTTTCTTTTGGCTGCTATAAGCCTGTAATTGTTATAATTTTAATACATGCAGCATGATGTTATTGTTGTTCTTGCTACTGTATTTCTGTGGTAGCCAGTGGGGATTGGGGATAAATGGTGATTGTTTAACATGAAATAGTTGTTCTTGCTAATGTAACTGTTGTACTTGTAATACATTATTTTTTATCCGCGTAATGTGGTTAAATTGGTTCACTAGATGGAGGATTCAAACACCGTTCCTGAGTTATTTTTTTTATGAGAACGAGCAAGTAGGCATTTCTGATAAAGTGGTTGAGCCATCTGATGATGCATGTTATGATGATTAATAGTTAAGAAGCGTAGAAGGTTGGTTTCTTCGGTTTGGGGTAAACAAAGGTGCAAATGTAAGAAATGTGGTGCATTATATCTATGTGATAGTAAGAATGGGACTGGGAACTTAAGGCGCCACTTGCAAAATTTCAAGAGAAGGGATATGCGTGATATAGGCCAACTCATATTGCAAGCCAGCTCAAATTCATATATTTCTATGAGTGATTATAAGTTTGATTAAGCTGAATTTCGTGATTTATTTACTGCTTGCATCATTATGCATGATTTGCGCTTCCAATGTGTTGAATGGGTAGGTGTTCAAGCACATTTAACCTATCTTCGTCCAGATGTGCAATTATATTCTAGAAATACCGTTATGAATGATTGCAAGAAATTATTCACCAAAGAAGTTTCTCATATTCGATCACAGATATCTAAGTGCAATAGCAGAGTTTCTGTTACATCAGACCTATGGACATCAATAAACACTGATGGATTCATTTGTTTAACTGTGCATTTTATTAATAATGCTTGGCATTTACATAAGAAGGACATTAGTTTTTCTTTCATGCCACCTCCTCATGACGGTATATCATTGTTCGAGAAATTGCAATCTCTGTTGGTTGAATGAAAAATATACTCTAAACTTTTTAGTATCACATTGGACAATGCTTCTTCAAACAATGTTTGCGTAGACTTCTTAAGAAATCAACTTAATTTGTGTGGTGCTATTCTAAGTGAAGGAGAGTTTTTTCATATCGGGTGTACTGCTCACATTGTCATATCAATGTTTATATTTATGTTTGTTGCAATGTTACATGATCCTAAACTTGAAGTTGTGACGGAAGATATTCTAAATTTAACAGTTTAGCAAGTTCAGGGACAAGTTGGGGATAGCTCTGTTTTTAATGGAGTTCGTAAAGACAATTAAGTGAACTTGAAGTTGTAATGCACTTATGCTTGGATGTTTTTATAAGTTATCACTCGTTTTGAACTTTTGATTTCTGTTATGGTTGTTTGCACCTTTGACTCTTTGAGGTTTTCCATTTTCCCGAACTTTATTAAGCTGTTATGGCTTTCCCAAACTATGTGAATCAGTGAATGTGATGGCTGTTGTCTACTGACCTGCTGTAACTGTAATGATGTTATTGTTATCAAGTTGGCCAGTTGGCCTATCTCTATGGGCTATGGGCTGTGGACCGTGGATTGTTAATAAAGCTTAAGCTCTGATGAGAAACCCTCTAAACTGAAAGTGAGAGCTGTTGGGGGTATATCTATTAGACTATTGCAACCAGGTGGCTTAGATGAAGAGCAAATACTCTATAACTCTATTAAGCTAAATGCAAAGTGCAAATTATTGAATGCCTCCTTGGATGGTAATAGTCTAATAAATAATTAGAATTTAGAAATATCAAATATTCAATATTTGCTCACTTTTTATTAATTGTTGAATGAGTTGGAGGGTTTACCTGAGCTATTTATTGAAGCTTTTTAATTGCACAATCTCATGAATCAAAATTAAGAATTATGTATGGTTAAGATTTTTTAAGCTTGTAAGACATTTTGTCTTTTGCAGTGAATTCAACTTGAAGACTAAAGATTATGAATTTGGGCTTCTAACTTGTAATTTGAGCTTGTAATTTTAGATTATAAAGTTTGTAATTTAGAGTTTGTAAATTATAATTTATGTTATGTAATTTAGTATTTGTAATGTACTATGTTATGTATTATGTAAAAAAAAAATGAGCTTGTATTTAATTTTTTCCACTTGCCAATTATTGGTTAAGAATATATAGAAGTGTTTTGTGATGAAAATCTGCCATCAAGATGTAAAAAAAACTGAAGCTCTTTTATTGCATTTCGGGTCGGGTCGGGTTGAATCGAACTAGAACCAGGTCGGGTTCGGGTTCGTAAAAGTGACCCAAACCCAGACTCAGGTCAGGTCAAAATTTGGCAGGTCAAAGTTGGGTTGGACCAGAACTCAACCCGTGACCCGTATTTGACAATCCTAATTTTAATGATTTTTTGTGGTGTAACTTTGATATGTTTTAGATATTATTATTATTAATTTTTAACTAATTTATATTGAAATTTCACCAAATAATTTTACTTATATGTCATTTTAATTGAAATAAGTAATATAATATTGAGTATAAAATGATCAGGAGTCAGTATATTACTTTCAAATATGAAATACATAATATGTATACAATTACTAGTCATTTAGTCAAACATACATTTCTTTGCATACTACAGGCATACTGATAGTCTAATGATAATTGTATTGGGTGCATATGATGCTAATTAGTATACTTTATATGATATGAAATATGTGTAAAGCAAGAAAGGATGGTTGAAAATAATTAATTGATTCAGATTGGTTAAAGACATGTTACCTTGTACAAGAGGGTGAGCCGATAATCTTTTTTTAAATAAGATGTGTGGTATAATCTTAAGTAATATGAAAAATGAGATATAAAAAAACTGACTAATATGCTATAATACGCTAACGGGTGGGAAGTGACAACTTTTTATATAAAAGTTGTCTGGCTTGTGATATGAGATTGATTCCTGACAATATGACTAATATAAATGAGACATTCCTATAAAATTGACTTACAAGATTGGATACTAAAAAAATATCACAAGTGGTCAAATTTCTTATCTTGCTTCCATATGCATATGACACCAACATACATGATAAAGTGTCTAAGTGACATGTTATAATATGATATGTCTATATTACATGACATGACTAATACAGGTATATGATAAGACTGATACAATGGCATATGATACATATGAATTATATGATATATATGATACATTACATTGGATATATTACATTTATACATGATACAGTACATAATATGTGTCTTGATATTGTATGATATGCATATAATAGAAATAAAATACATGACAGGCATACCGATACATATAACATATGAAATGGCATATAAATTGAGATGAAAGATATAAACTATAAGCATGTACAGATTCCTGGTAGATTTGTTGCATTGTAATTGACATAAGTACAGTAATGATAGAACCTATTGATCATTTATATGACCATTGATCACTGAACATAAAATATGTAACTTGTATTGATTTGCATTGCACATATGAAATGTAATGTACATATTGACTGCTTTATATTTTCATAGTTATATATTTATAGCATTTTGGATTAAATAATTACATGCATATTACTTTTATTATCTTGCATTGATTTCAATTGTATGTTCTGATAACTTACTAAGTTGTTAGCTCATCCTATAGTTTTTTACATATTTTTAGGAAGGGATCAAGATCCAATGGAGTGAGACAAATCAGGATTCAAGTTTAATTTTATTTGTTTTCTATATTTTTTGTTTTATTTTTTTGTAGTCAAGAGTATAGAAAGATACACTAATAGATGTAATGATTGATCTCCTTGCTATTATAAATTAAATTTTGATGAATGAATATAAAAATATTTTGATATATATGATCTATAATTACTTCCACTAGACTTATTTATACTAATGAATTATTAGAAGCTCTGGTAGATTAATTAAAAGATGATATTGACATTTTTTTTTCAAATTGACTATGGGGTGTTACGGAACGGCCCTACAAGTATTGTCGCCTCCTTAGTCATTAGGGTCTCTTGGGCAGCAAGGGCCTCTTCCTATTCTTCGGTAGTCACTCAATAGGTTCGGCTTTCACTACAAACTTGATCCTTATCATAGGCGTGTTGGAAAGAGATCTTGTCATCGCAGAGGACACTCTTATGGCCAATAATGAGGGATCATCAGTAGAGAACCTTATCCAAAAATTTTGAAAGAACTTCTAGCAGTAATTTTGAAGGATAGTCGTCTTAGTGTACAACTTAGGTGCCCATTGCAGCAATGTCAATGCCTCAAACTCACTTAGCATGTAACCAAACAACTCACTCAAGGAGAGGCACACAATGGGCTCACCAGCGGAGGGAGACACCGCCAAAAAAAATTAGTTCTAAGTATGGCAAGTAATTGTTCTTACCTTCCCTTGAGGAAGAAGTCAACCCAACCCCTATTGAAGTCATTCCGACCTCAATGGAAGTCACCTATTCAGCAACATCTACCTCCATTGGGCAGCCAATTGGAACTCGCCACGCCATTCTCGCTATCAGGGGAATGTCATCTAAACTCAAGGAAAGAACCACTGTCCCCGGACTCACCCTGCCTCAAATTTAGTGATAGGATCTAGTGGCTTCAAAGCCTTAGATGGCGACCCGATAGTGGCCTTCACTGTACCCACTTCAACCTTCACTATCAAGGAAGGGGTGACAGGCTCAGAAAATCATTGAACGATCTGAGAACCAGCCTTAAAAACCTTCATCTTACTCACTGAGGGGTCCTAACCCTCTTACCCTTAGAAAGGAAAAATTGCTACCCTCCTCACCATTCTAGCCCTCGACATGGCTAGCTAGGCTAGGTCAATTCTTTCGTACTTGTAGAACACAAGAGCTCTTAGGTTTAGGGTAAAAGTATCAAACACTACATGAGAAAGAAGTGTGATCAAATCACTATCATCATAAGGAATCAGCATGATGCCTAAGACTACAGTAAAAATAAGGTAGTAATTCTATATTCACTTTCCCTTTAACTGTTTGGTAGCCATAATAAATGATCGTTATTAATTCACTTATCATTTTTATAACTTACACACCAAATAGTCAAGTCAATTGAAGAACTAAAATGTATACTTATGCGAGTCTTCTAAATTGTTTCATAGGCATTTTTAAGTTCCAATAGAAGGACCCATACCTAATATACCATAACACCAAAGATTCGTCCAAGAATGATTGCCCCTCAACCATTGCTACATGACAGTAAAGAATTCTACTCAACAAAGTAAAACAACCTAGGAAAGACACCTTTCAAAGAAATCCCCAAGGTTATGAACAGGACTCCCCTAGACTTAGACGACTTGTTCCTCCAGCAGGAGACACCCTCTCAGTGTGACTTGCCATTACCTTGGTGGATGAGCCATCAAATGCAACTCGCCAACCTGAACACAGGGAAGGATCACTCCAAGAAAGACATAAACTTGCTTCCTCCTGCTCAGCCAACTATGAAATTCACTACCCTTATAGTTCAAGTGAACTCACACTTCATACAAAACTGGCCCAAGAGCCTCGCCCAAGAGGTCGCTAACATTGCCAATCAATCTAAAGACTAGCACTCATCGCTATCTCGTTGATGAGAGTATTTATAGTCCAATCCATCTAAAGACTCTCCTTCATCAACTCATCAACAAACACTCAATAAAAGGTAACTCATCCTAAGGCTAGAGAGTGGACCAAATAAAAGAGATCATATCAAGCACCTATCAGAGCAAGACATGTGTCTAGGGCCATTCATAATAGGTCTTGTTTATCATTTTACTTTTTATTTATTTGGTGTAGCCCCCTTGTAGCCTTTTAATCCCTATGAATAAAATATGCACATTTTGGATCTTTTTAGCACATCTTATAAGTTCTATTAAGCTAGTCAAATACTCGAATCCCAAAAGTCTTCTTCTTCCTTCCATATTCACCACAGGCTTTAGGGTTCAAGTCTCTTAACCTTGCTAGCTCGTAAGTCGGATATCTCCCACGAACAATTTAATCCAACAAATAGACTTCCACCTACTTTCCCTCTGTTTCTCTTTCACCACTCAAACAAGATGGTTCTCCTCAATGGATCAAGGAAAATTTGCAACCAAAAAATCTACATTCAACAGCATATTGCTCGAGGACCAACAAATATCATTTAAGAAGACATCCCAAGGGTGAATAAAGCAATTGTCATCAACTCTTTTATATAGAAAAACTAGGATATCATCTTAGATTAAATCATGCCTCACTTCTATTTTTTTAGCGTGCACTTTCATATAGAGAACCTAGGGCTTTAGGTACTAAAGAAACTCAACAATGGTGTAAAAGTGACAAAAGCTCATAAAGAAAAGAAGCAACAAGTTTTCTAGTAGGCAAAATAAAATTTAAAACTAATAATTTATACAATAAGCTAGGTATATAGGACAAAAAAAGTTTATATATATAATCAAAGAAACAAAAAATAACTAGAGATTTTGATCAAGTGTATTAAGAGTAAAGAGATTATGATTTAACTTAAAGATGAACAGAACAAATAAAAATGAAAATATCATTTTTGCAAAATCAAATTCCAATAGTTTCTGGAAAGAAATTTTCATATATGCTATTAATCATAAAAAGGCATATAACCAAGTACTATAATAAAGTTAAGAGAAAAAGTACGATGAAAATTGATTTTATGGAGACTGAAAAAAGATATATTTTAAAGATATCTAAAATTTGTTAAATATATCTATAATGAAGCAATGATTAACAATAAAAATAATTATAGAATGACAAATATTTCCTATGTCTAAGATTACATGGAAGGCTGATATATATATATATATATATATATATATATAATTGAATAAAAGCTGGTCTTCATTAAAAAAAAAATCACTTTACCAATGTTAGTTAAACAATGTTCTATTAAACAGAGAAGATTTATGCTCTTTGAAACACAAGGACTGCAAAGATTTATTTGTTTCTGATCATTGGTTTCGGGCTGGAGAAGTGATCCAGCTGATAAGAGAGCTTCACTAAGGCACAGCATTCCTCAAACATACAAAAAATAAGAATACATAATGTTCAACGTCTAACAAGTATTTTCTTAAGTTGTAGAACTTGATGTATACCAAATATCATTCAAGGACCACCAAGCTGATTCAAACAAAGCTAAGTTCGTGATCATAAATAAGACTTTTGAGAAGTACTAAACCTTTTTATTGTTTACAAGTTTTCCAATATATTGTTAAAACCCTTTCAATATCTCCAAAAAGCACAGACGAGAAAAAGAGACTCACCTAAGCAAGCTGGGGAGACGCAAGCGGCAGCTTCACTTTGATCTGCAAGGTAAGGCACTTCCTTCTGTATGTCATCCATAAGAATCTTCTCTGTAGTGACCATGCTAATGTTACGATGGGTTACTTTCTTCTTAATGACTACTGAAGAACCCTCCTCACCATCTTTTGAATCATCCCCGAACTTATAATAAGCAGCACCATCACTAACCTTTGTATAAGCATAGGCATTAGCATTCTGCATAAAATTAGATCTTATTCCTGAGATAGGTTGTGCATCTTGGTCAGCTTGTCCATTCTCACACTTGACTGCAAGAGCTGGATGCCTATTAGAGTCCGGAATCAGCATCAGATTATAAGAATCCATATTCCGATCAACTGCATGGTTACTTCTCTCATAGGCTAGAGGAGATGATATTTTTTTAAGTTCAGTTCTTTCGGTTCTACAAAACTGATCAAGGCCATTGCTAGACAAGGTTATGTGATCTGAATTTTCCGTTGCGTACTGCCACACAGGTTGATCCTTAATTGTAGGACAGCATACATTTTGCTGTGTATAACTCAAATTGACTCGTTTTAATCTTCTAGAATCTTTAAAGTCTCTGAGATCTTCATTTTCCTTTTCTTCGAGAGCCTTCTCCACTTCTTGCAATCTTATCTGAAATATTGGTAAACAGAAATTATCCAAACAAGTGCAAAGGAAATATCATGTAGAGGTATGAAAAATGAAGACATAATACGTACTTTCAATTTATTTATCTTTTCTCTAGCCTTATCTAGCTTCTTGCAAGAGCGAGTTTCTGACCGTCCGAGAATGTTGCATTGGATCATCAGATCCTTATAACTCCTACTTCACCCAAAAGTCACAGAAATCTTAGTCAATGTGAATGGCATCGCCACGTCAGTTTGCGCATTAACAAATGAAAGAGAATGAATGCAAAATATATAAAGGAAAAAGGGAACCAATAAGTAAAAAAACTTGGAAGTCACGTGTATATTCTGGCAAAGTGAGTAAACCAGGGATAAAGTAACATGCATCTCTGATTCCAAATTATTTTATAGTTTTTAAGCAAATGCTGATCAAGAAAGGCTTCTAAGGAAGAGACGCAGCGAATTATCAATAGATAAGGTTGATATACTGATAAAAATGTTCTGAACACTTAAATTAATTTCAATAATGCTTTTTTTACATGCTAATATCGCTAAAATATCCCTGTTAACTCATCAATTTAGGCTTAAATTTGGGCCAATCAACTCTTAGTTTAAGCAAAGCACCTATGCCCTAACCGTGCAAGGACTTGGGTGAAACCAAATGGCATCGCCCTCCAGGCTCCAGCCCTCCTAATCCTCGTTGATGGATAAACTAAACGATATTACCGTTCATGACAAAACAACTAGATGCTTTCCCAAATATAGAAAACATGCGGCCTTAGCATGAACATGCAATGCAACATCAAGCTTTCATACAAAGACTCAAACACTAAGAACAATTATCAATAATCCTTTATTTATATTTTGTATATGATGTGTCCTTTCAGTAGAACCAGTTAGCAATGACACATTTATTTTTAAATAGCTTTGATATATATTTTCATCAAAAGATGTTTTAAAGAAGTCTATATTTACTTCAACACATTGCATTAAATTCAGTCAAAAAATTCAAATAGCTTCTTCTACTTCCTAGTTTTTTATAGGCCATTATAAAATTTATGCATATAAAAAATTTCTATGCATACAAGACATCTATAATGGGAGATCAAAGTTTTCTCTCACTTAATATGGAATGTATGCTAATTGTTGATGAAAATTAATTCCCTATGGTATATATACGAACAACTAATTGTATGGTTTGGCATAACTTATTAGATCATTTAATTTGTAAAATGATTTTATCATTTTAGTAATTGTATGATAGATTAATTAAATTCAATTTTGTGCTTAAGTATGTTGATTTATGTATATATAAATTTTATAATTATACATATAATCTACAACAACAACATCAACATCAAGTCATTATCCCACTACGTGAGGTCGGCTACATGAATCTTTTTTTTTTCCTGTGTTATGTTTAGAGTCAAATTCTCATTTAAATCTAATAAAGAAATGTCATTTCTAATATTTTCTAACCAAGTCCTTTTAGGCATACCTCTACCTTTCTTAATATAAGCCAAATCAAATACATCTACTTTCATAATCGGGTCATGAAGAGGCCGTCATTTTATGTGACCAAACTATCTAAGGCAACTCTCTCTAATCTTATCTTCCACTACAGCTACTCCAACCTCTTCACGTATATGCTCATTTCATATCCTATTTCTAAGAGTAAAGCCCCTCATCCACCTAAGCATCCTCATATCTGCAACACTTAAATTAATATTATGCTTCTCTTTTAATTGTCATCGTTCCACACCATAAATCATTGCAGGCGTCACCACAATCGTATAGAAATTTCCCTTAAGTTTGAGGGGGGCTTTTCTATCACACAACAAGCCCGATGCATTCCTCCACTTTAACCACCCAACTTGAATTATACTAATAATATCCCCATCTATTCCACCATCATTTTAAACAATAGACCCAATATAGCTAAAATATGTACTCTTATTAATGACTTGATCGCCCAAAGTAAATATTTGAGCATAAAATTTAATGTCTTTTAAGTGATTTATATAATTTGAATAATTAAGAATTAGCCATAGCATTCTTAATTATTTTATAAATTACCTAATTAAATATATAATTGTAATTGATTATATAGATATAGTAAATTTTATCACACATAACGGGCAGTAATAAAATACAGTCCTGAAATAAATACACATATCCACATTTTGAAGCCTTCTAATTCTAATCCCACTTCACATAAAATTAAATATATAATTGTAATTCCTGCATATTGTAAATCAAAGTGGTGAATTCATTTATGATATTTATGCAATCCTTCTTTACAGCCAACCCGACCAAGAGAATTTTTTTACAGAGCTTGTACTAAATATTTATAATGGGATGAAAAACATAAAACTTCTTTAAAAACTATTCTCTCCTAAAATTCAATAAACCTAATACTGAAATGTCGGACAATTTCTTTTCTGAATGTACAATTTGTTAGTATGTATCGGCCTAGTCCCTCAATGAGCACAAATTTCGGATAACAAAGAATAAAATTGTGACAGTTAAAGCGTTATGCTCCAGCTGAGCCTTCCCGTAGCTTTAGGAGATTGAGTTCCACGATTACAACTTAATATAAAAACTTCTGATAAAAGAGAAAAGATACATTGTAGATGCTAGAGCCAGACCTGCACAATTGTGGTCCTATGGTAAAGCAGTCTTTAATGGGCAAATCTCATGCTTAATACAGTTGCAAATTTTATGTTGCAAGAACACATGGGAATCGACTTTTAAACTGTTGAGCAAATGAACTGGCTCGAGATTTTCAATGCAAGAGAATATATGTACAATTGAGCTGCTTGAACCAGAACTATAGAGAAGAGATAATCCAGGTCTAATGGAAGCAGCATACTTGTGTAGCAGATCTCAAGTTCAAATCTATTCATTTAAAATAATACGAAATAGAGTTTCTTGTGTTATGACCACAAATTTAGTCCACCAAATGAACAGCTATCAAAGAGCATTGTTCAGGAAAGTTAAAAAGCAATGGCTCAAACTTTCAAAAGCTTAGGTTACAAAGAGAGTTTAGAAAAAAGGAATCGTTTATTATCTTACGTACTTTGACACAAGATTAGACTATCGCAAGGCCTGCACTTGACAAAACATCAAATTCCCAATACAGGAAAGAATAGAACTCAAAAGAAAGTACTATCAAGATAAAAATAACCATATTTATTGAAATACAAGCAAAAGTAACAAATTCTCTACTCAACTATTTTCAGAAAAAAATTCTTAATATAAGGAAATCATTTATCCCTAACTTAATATGAACTTTAATTTCTAAAGCTGCATTACAACCAAGATTTAAGGGGGGAAAAAACAGAAGTAACCTTAAAGGCTTCCTTAATGTCAAGATTGTTCTCAATTAAAAGTCATGCTCACAAATCACTTTAAAGTAAGCAATGTTAGCTGTTGCATCCCATAAAAAATGAAAGCTTTCATGCTTCGGAAGAATTAGGATTCATAAAGCAGAAACACAAACAGTTAACATAAGGCTAATACTGATTATAATCATGCAAAACAAAATGCCTGAACCACTTATCAAGAATGTTCGCATATGTATCCAGAACTATGATGATTATCTAATATTCCTACTAGGAAGCCAATCTTCGGCTTTATAGCACATGACTTGATGCATCAGGCCTATATAAGGAAAATAAATATTTTACACAATAAATTACTTCAAAACAATCAAATAATCAATTCGTAAGTGTAAGGAAACTAGATAGGATGAAGCAATTATTTTAATCTTCTTCATAACCTACTTGTTGCGTAGAGCAAGTGACTTCTTCAAAACATCTAAAGCATTCTCTATGTTACTTCCATGGCCAATAGAAGCAAGCCTCACCATGTCTTCTTCCTCTAGGTTCAGGTCAGTTGCCCTGAAGAGTAAAACAGAAAGCACCAATACAGATCTTAAATGTCAACTAACATGAAGGAAATCCTATACAAGGTTCACCAAACTAATGTTGCGCATTTGATAACCGTGTTTACAATTTTAGGGTAGCAAGTTCCTTAGCCAATGCCAAGCCCCTCTCTTGTAGCT
The DNA here is from genome assembly GCF_001605985.2 of Dendrobium catenatum. Classification (NCBI taxonomy): domain Eukaryota; kingdom Viridiplantae; phylum Streptophyta; class Magnoliopsida; order Asparagales; family Orchidaceae; genus Dendrobium; species Dendrobium catenatum. Next base: position 347,074 of record NW_021319775.1, on the reverse strand, counting down.
TAGCAATCTCTACTGTTTTCATTGATAGTTCCTAAAAAAAAAAAAAAAATCAATTCAAAACTATGCATGACGACTAAACTGCATGTCAACAAGATTATATTGTGCAGGAAAGTGGCATTAACCTCCATTTTCATATAAAGAAGCTGCTCGTTGTACTCCTTCTCTTTCTTAATTTCCTCCTTCCTAAGCTCCTCTTCTTTTGCAAACTGTTTCCAAGCAGAGAGCTTGGTACAATAAACTGTTCTCTTTAGATGAGGGAAAGAAGGCACAAATAATCATATGAACGAGCAAGCATGAGAAAGTGCGTTCAAAGTGATTACCACTATTGAGAAATGGAAATTATCTTTAACACATTTCAATTATACAAAAATCATTTTGAAAATGAAAATTATAGAATTTTTAAACTACAGAAGTGCACTTTTTGTTATTGGTGATATAGATATGAAAACCGGTGCCGCTTCCTTTCCCTATTAATCTATCCATGCAGCACTTCTTTAACTGAAAAAGAAAGAAGTGCTGAAGCATTATATCGTTTTTATAATCCATTATTTGTCATTTATCCTTTAAATTCTTTAACTGAAAAAGAAAGAAGTGTTGAAGCATTATATCGTTCTTATAACCATTATTTGTCATTTATCCTTTAAATATTATCTATTTGCATCATAGATTAAATAATTATATATATAATTATTTTTTAAATTCAAGCAACCAAATGAGCACTAAGTGGTTCGTACATTTAAAAAATTAGAAAAGTTGAGCAATGCTAAAATAATAATATTAAAGTGGATGTCTATCAAAATTAAGAAAGATAGATTGATGATGGGAAAGCATATTAATATAATGTATTGAAAATGAGATTTTTGTTATTTTGGTAATACAAAATGATAAATAGATGATGTATCAATAAGATAAATGCAGCGGAAATAAACTGAGACATATTGCTTTTAGTCAAAAAATCATTTGCAATTTGTCATTCAAAATTTTAAAAACAGTAAATAGAAAGATAAATTGAAAAACTTAGACAATATTAACACATGTATGTTTTTGCATCAACAACGCAAGAGACAAATAATTCTCTCTGCCAAAACTTTCAAAAAACTACCACAATCTATCTATATCATAACAGATGCTATAATGAAACTACACATGAATATTTAGCACACCAAAGTCCCAAGAAAGAATAACCCAAAGAACAATAGATTTATGTGGTTCAAGTTCCGAAGAACTTGCATCCACAGAGCAACCTCAATCTTAACTATTTTATTAAGACTGTGAATAACAAATACAGGTGATTTAATCAGAATCTTTGGAATACGGATTTCCAACAACAAGCAAAAGAAAAACAAGAACCGAATACTCAAAACTTGTCAATCTTTCTTCAAAGAACTTGTCAATCTTTCTTCAAAGAACTTGTAAAGAAAGATATAAATGAGATTCAAGTTTACAATTAAAGCATGCAACAGAAGAGATCTTACAAAGAAACTAAGCATCGAACTGAGTGGACCGAACATACAATCAACGATGTCGATTTCCTCTCTCCCTTGAAGCAAATTCCTAGTAGAGAGAAACAAGAGAAACTCTTCTCTATTTTCACACTCATAAAACCATTAATGTCTAAATTAACTTAAAGGAACGGCCTTGGTCGCAATGTCTGCTAGATTATCATCTGTTGAAACTTTTATAAGCTTGATTGCACCTAAATTTACCCTGTCATAAATGAAATGAAAACAGACATCCACGTGTTTTTGTTCTTTCATGAAAAATTGGATTCTTATGCAAATGTAAAACACTGTCTATATGTATAAAATGTGATGACATTGTGCAAAAATATCAAACTCACTTAACATACTCTATAACCGAACTAAATGATTGCACCTAAACTCAAACTAATTTATTGGTTATACAGAGATCTAAATAAAGCATTTCCTAAAGATTAGTTTATATTGCCCATATCAAAACTCGTTATTAATATTGCTTCCTCGCATGGACGATTCATCTGATAACGATTAGATTAAAATGGCTCCTAAAGATGAAAATATTTAGTATTTAGAATACTAACAAGAGTCTACTGCTATAAGGTTATGTCCTTCATACTAAAGAATGCTAGTGCAACATACCAGTGGGAAATGATGAGTATTTTTGTCAAACTTATCAACTAACACATGGAGTGTTATGTCGATTCGTTAAAAGTTTTGAAATGGAACATTTAAACGGCCTGAGAATTGTTTTTTAACAACTATCAGTATAATATTAAAATAAACCCTATGGGATGTGCTTTTATTATTACTTCAGGAAAGTTTTAGGTTTCGTTGTAAGATACCACAAAATAAAAATAAACTATATTAAATTAAGGCAATCCTAAAAATGCCATCACCTTGAAGCCTCACTCAATTGAGATCTTTCTAAGATTTTTGATATGATGCACAGACACAGACACGGCGATATGGATACGACACGACACAGACACAAGGCACTTCAATTATTGAAAATATAAGACACGAACATGGGTTGAACACAATATTATTATTTTTATATTTTAAATAGTGTATAAAAATTGAATAAGTATAATATTAAAAATAATTTAGAAATAATAAGACATTTAACTATAATTAACATGATTAATATTATGATATCGAGAGTCGGTCGTCAATGTCATGTATCAGGCATCAAAAGAGGAGACGACAATGTTGTCGAGAGTCGGGCATTGATGTTATATACTAAGTATCAAGCGTCAATGTCGAGAGGGCATCTATCGTCAATATTGAGAGGGCGGTGGTCGTCGATATTAAGATAATGTCACACAAAAATGAGCTGTCAAGTTATGGGTGTAGAAATTATTAGCATCGAGCATCAATGTCAAGACAATATCAGACTTTGATGTTGAGATGGTTTTGAAATATCGATGTTGTAACAACGTCAAACATTGATGTTAGAGATGACATTGGGGCATTGTTTTAAAACCAAAGCCGCGACTCACCAAAGAGAAATGAAAATGAAAATATTCGATGAATGGGGTATTGAGTGCGAGCAATTAATTTATTGCTATGGAGAGGAAATAATAAATTTAGTTATTATGTTTTAAATAAATAATTTTTTTAAATATAAGAAATTATATTAAAAAATTCATAAAATATTTAAAACACACGTGTCCAATTTACGTTTAATATTTTTTAATCAGACGCGTTTTCGGCATTTCCAAATTCCAACACGTGTTGAAGGTGTGTTGGACATGTGTCGTGTCAGATACATGTCAGACACTGCACGCCTCTTTGAGAATAAGTGTCGGTGCATCATAAGACTATTTTAGCATATCTTAGAAGAATTATATCAAACCTATTTAAAAGATGTCAATCATTTGCAACCTTGTGTAAGAAAGATGTTCATTTACAATGGGACGACAAATGTCAGAAGGCTTTTGAAAGTATAAAACATTATTTGATGAATCCTCCAGTTTTGGTTGCTTCTATCTCAGGGAAACCATTAATCTTGTATATAACAGTCTTAAATGAATATCCTGGCATCTTCTTAACTCAAGTTAATGAGGAAGGAAAAGAGAACGTGCTTTATTACCTAAGCAGAAGATTGCTACCAACTGAATAAAAGTATCCTACTATTTAGAAATAATTTTTAGCCTTAATCTTCAATGCTTAGAAGCTAAGGCACTACATGTTATCTCATACAGTAATTCTAATTTTTAGAGTAAATCAGTTGTAATATCTAATGACCCGTCTAACACTATCAAGAAGATTAGCTTAATGGTCGATGATTCTGCTACAGTTTCACATTACATTTATTTCCTTGCATGTTGTGAAAGGACAAGCCCTGAAAGATTTCCTGAAATTGGTTATGTATCTTCGTCATATATTTGTACATCTTGTAATGTGGCCAAAAGCCTCAAACTATCATTTAATAAAAGCATTACATTGTCATCCTCTCCATTTAATCTCATTCATTCTGATGTCTGGGGCCCTGCTCCACAATAGTCATTAGACGGGTTTATTTATCGATGACTTTACTCGTTTCTCATGGTTATATCTCATGCACTATAAACAGGAGACATTTACAAAATTTAAATTCTTTTGTAATCTTGTCAAGAACCAATTTCACTCTACTCCTAAATCTTTCGATCTGACGATGGAGGTGAATTTACAAGTAACACTTTCAAAACATTTCTCCAAGAACAAGGAATAAGTCATCAAATCAGTTGCCCCCATACCCATGAACAGAACGGTTTAGCTGAGCACAAGCACAGACATCTACTCGATCTCACTCGCACACTTTTACAAGCACCCAATCTTCCAAACAAATTCTAGGCAGAAGCTCTATCAACTGCCAATTATCTTATCAATCGTCTTCCATCCAAACCTAATTTTCTCCAAACTCCGTATCAAAGACTCCATGGCACACCTCCTACATACTCCCATCTTAGCACCTTTGGTTGTCTCTGTTATCCTTGGTTACAACCATATACCTATGATAAACTCTCACCTCGCTGCCAAGAATGTATCTTTAGAGGTTATTCGTCCATTCACAAAGGATACAAATGCTTCAACATACTCTCTGGCAAAATCCATATCTCCAGGCATGTAGTTTTTCATGAACATCTTTTTCCATATAAAGTCTCTAATACTACCTCCAAAACTCTACCTCCGTCAAGCAATACACCTATCTCCCCACTCCTCCTAATTCCCTCCCTTACCACAAAATCTCCTCAAATGACCTCTTCCCCAACCGAGGCCACTTCTCCCATCAACTTTATTCCCTCTCCCGCACACTCATCTAGCAACTCTCACACGACTCCTTCCACCACTTCACATCCTTCCACGACTCATTTATCCCCTATTCCAACTCACCCAATGCAAACAAGACTAAAATCAGGCATTTCCAAATCCAAACAAATCTTTACTCTTTTAAGCACCACTCAGCCTCAATCTACACCAACCACATACTCTCAAGCTACCAAATTCAAACATTGGTGCACCGCCATGTCAATGGAATTTATAGCTCTTTAAAAATAATGCACCTAGTCGCTTTTGCCTCCTCCACCCAACAAACTGTTCTCGGCTACAAATGGACCTTTAAAACCAAATATCTTCCTAATGGTCAAGTGGATCGCTATAAAGCACGCCTAGTTTCACAAGGCTATAATCAACAATTCGGCGTAAATTACACTAAAACTTTCAACCATGTAGCAAAAATGCCCAACATCCTTATCCTTCTCACTCTCGCTCTCCATCGGCAATGGCCAATGCTCCAATTGGATGTCCTAACGCATTTCTTCACAGTGATCTTTCGGATGATATATAAATGTGCCAGCCTCTAGGATTCGTGTACCCTCACTCTCCCAACTCCGTCTGCAAACTACACAAATCGCTCTACGGGCTCAAACAAACACCTCGGCAATGGTTTCAGAAGCTCACCAGCTATCTACAAACCTTTGGTTTCGAGTTCAGTAGCTCCAACCCCTCCCTACTTATACTTCATCGCAATCACACTCAAATTTACATGCTAATCTATGTCGATAATATTTTTGTCACAGGTAACGATTCCACCGCAATTCAATCTCTTCTCAAGCAACTACACTCACAATTTGCACTCAAACAACTCGGACAAGTTTCCCTTTTCCTCGGCATACACCTCCAAATAAACTCTGGCTTCTTCCTACCCAACAACATTATGCAACCAAACTACTTCAAGATGTTGGGTTCTTTGATTGCAAGTCAGCACCTACACCTATCACTCCAAAGTCTAAACATCAATTCAGCAACAATCAATTATTTCAAGATCCTACACTCTATCGTAAACTCGTCGGGTCACTCCAATACCTATCAATTACTCAACCAGACATTGCTGTTGCTACCAACTTCATCTGTCAACATATGCAAAAACCTACAATCCAAGACTTTCAAGCTCTCAAACGACTCCTATGCTACATCAAAGGCGCTTTGCACTTTGGTCTACCACTAACTACTGGAGACCTACAACTCCGCATATACACCGATGCAGATTGGGCATCATATTCAACATATCAAAAATCCATCTCCGGCTTTTACACATTCTTGGGTACTAATCTCATTTCATGGTCAGTAAAGAAGTAGATCGCGTTTGCAAAGTCCTCAACAGAAGCTGAGTACATATCGCTCTCCTCGACCACTTCGGATGTCATCTGGCTTCGTCGCCTAGTTGCCAAACTTCAGATCACCCAAAGCTCTCCAACAATCATCCACTGCGACAACATCTCGCCCATTGTTGTAGCAAAGAGTCGTGTCTTCCATGCTAGAACAAAGCATATTGAGATCGACTACCACTTCATCCATCAACATCTCAACTCAGGAGAAATCACTATCACTCACATTGCATCAAAGGATCAGATTGCAGATATCTTAACCAAAGCTTTCTCTCTTGTTCGCTTTAATGAACTTTGCCGCAATGAATGATTAATTTGAGGGAGCATGTTAGTGAATAGTACACATCAGCTGTGACGTGTCTTATTTATTTTATGAGCCCATTGTATTTCTATATATACTTGATATTTGTATCTACTTTGGATATACTAGAATACATTTTTCCTCTTTCTTCTTCCTGCGTTTCCGCTGGCTGCTGCTCTTCTTTCACATTCAGATTGCTCTCTCCGCTTGAGTTTATTTATTAATAAAATAGACAGGCAGAGAGAGTTAGCTGAAGAAGTGTTGAGTTAGGGGGTATGCTTCTCTGCAACAGGATATACCTGAAATTTAGCTTCCATTATCTTTAACTTACGTGCTTTCTTTCCCATCCCTCAATCTTCTATGAAACCAAATAGAAATTTTACCTCCTCATGTATTATATCATGTATTATATCTGAGCCCTGGTCTCTTCGGTTGAGTTTTCTTTTGGTTTTCTGTAATTAAGCGGTGAAAATCTTCGAAAGACGAAAACGAATGGCAGTACTTTCTGTACCTCCTCATCTAGTTTCTTGAGAAGCGCCTGCTGGTTCTCGAACGTGGTGTTCACGGCCGCGAGCTTCATTTTCAATCTCCTCACCTCCTCAACCAGCGTTTCGACATCAGCATTGCCTGGACCGTGCCTTGAAAAAGATGAATTTAGCTGAGGGGAGTCGCCGGTGGACTGAAAGTAGAGGCGGGTGAGGTTATGGCGAGAGCATGACTGCTTGCAGACAGGACAAGTTGGCTTCTTTCCCGCCGGACAGTACTCCAGCCATTGTTGGATGCTGAAATAGAAGAAATCGGGCAAACATGAAGAGTGGTACAAAATGATCGACCGAGAGAGATAAGGGATTAGAACGAATTGGAGTTCTCGATTAATTTACCAGAGCTCGTGGAAGACGTGGCCGCAAATGGGGAGCGTTTGGAGGTCCTCGAGGATGGGTTTCAGGTCCTCAAAGCAGATAGTGCAAATAGCCTTCTGCACATCACCGCTACCAGTTGTGGAGTTCAAATCGGCCATTTGTAAGCACGGATTACATCAGGGTTTATCAGGAACGGAGCTAATTTTTAGGTTTTTAGTATACATAAACTACGCTTTATATCTATACCGTCTCGGCGGTCGAGCGGCAAATTTTCAGAACCGTGAAACTGAACTAAACGCGGGATACCGGGCTTCTAGGTAACAATCTTAAATTGATGAGGTATTTATACACATATCATTTAAATGGGGAAATTAAGCTTTTTATGCTTCATAACTTGCATGTTTTTTTTTAATAACATCTAAAAATTCATTTCAAATGAAATTAACACCACTAGTATTTTCAAACAGTCGAGCTAGTTCAAATTTAAATATTAATTAGAACCTAATTTTAACATTTATTTGAATATGAATCCAACATTTATTTGAGCCTAATTCTAACCTCATTTTTCATCGCTCTCAAATGCGTTCCCACAAACTCTTTTTCTTCTTCACGTGTAATCATCTTGAGATGCCTTTCTTATAAACTCTACTTCTCTTTTGCACGGCATGGATCTCATACCTTTATTCTTCTTCACATTGATTTGGTGACCGAAATGTCTTCCTAGCAGCATCCTCTTCACACACAATACTAGTTTCACAATTTCTTTTCCTGCTATCTCTATCGCACATAATGTTAATCGAATGATTCATTCCCCGCATACTACTCCTCTCCTTTTTTGCATAGTAAATCTCGTGATACCTTCCACATGAATTGCTCTTCTTTACATTTTCATATCATGGATTCATAAAAGTGATAAACCACTACAACAACATATGTAATAAAGGGGCATGAACTAATGAAAGCATGTTTTATTCTCATCAAAAGAAAGTTCATCTACGAGTAATATAAATAGTAAAAATAGCAAAATAAATAATACTTAATTGAATTAATAACATCCAACAACAATACATCAACAGACTATGAATAACAACAATTAGATAAAAAAAAAAAACTAGAAGCAAAGGCTACACATGCAAACCGCCCAAACCCAAAATAAATACAAATAGAACTATAAAATTTTGAAAATGCTGAATGCACAATCATTGTTGAAAAAATATGCTCATGTGGTAATAGTCCACAAAAGTTAACAACTATTGAGTTTAATAAATAACTCATATTTATTAAAACATAAATGTCAATGCATTGTTACATAAAGTATGGTCAATAGAAGAAGCATGAATAATTATATAATAGCATGTAATCAATATTATCATATCCTCTAGTAAGGATAATATTATAATGTATATATGAAACATGTCATATATCCAAAGCTATTTTTTAATATGATGATGTACATGATCATTGTGTTTGATAAATGCTAAGTTATAAATAGTGATTATATATTTTTTATATATTTATAGTTGATTTTATCAATACACTCTTAATTCAAGAAGGTAAACAACAATCCAATAAATTCTTATGATTTACTATAGAATTGGCACTCTATGGCCTTGTCGGCCCGACTATCAAATATGTAAAAGGATTATACTGACCTACATTTCACTGCATACAAACGTACATTTTTCACATCTTGTCAAAATGACAAATTCTATTTTATAATATAATATAATTTATATGAATAATATTTACAATATTTTACATAAGTAGCACACATTATAAATATATCATCTATTATAGAAATCAATTCAATTTACAAGAGTTTATAAAGCAATAAATTAATGCAACACTCTTTCTACCACATAATTATGAAGTTTCCAACTTGATTTTTGCCTCAAGATTCGTGCCCGATCAAGTTAATTTTCGCATGACGTATCAATAGTAAAAATCAAATATTGAGTGTAGAACTAAAAAACTATAAATATAAAAGAACGTGATATAATTAATAGGGATAACACCCCTAACAAATAAGAGATTTATACTCTAATAAATAAAAAATAAAAGTTGCTTACCTCATCAAGCAAAATGAAGCACCAAATTTCTCATAATTCAACTGATGATGCCTAGTGAAACTCAACTTAAAAGTCCTGCACATAAGAATCATAAATCAATATCTAAAACTATAGCAAGAATTCAATCTATAAAAATATAAGATTAAATAAATACATTGAATGTTATTATTCAAACTCATTCATTATAAGCTACTCAAAAGTCAACCTAGTCTAATTATTATTAACATGAGATAAGACACACAATATTAATCTACCAAATTAAATTAGTCTGTAATACCCTAATCATGACCTAAGTAGATGGCAATGAATTAATTAATCCATAAAAAAATAAATTAATTAATCCAAAACAAAATTACTAATAATCGAACTCTTTGTACCAACTCAAGTAGAGAAGACGGAACAATCTTCTCAAAGAAAGAAAAGAAGAGAAAAAATAGGTTCATTGTTATTGGTGGATTTTGATCGACGGAAGAGGAACACTGGCTTGTGATTCATACCTGATGGAAGAAAAGCAAGAAGAAGATGATGGATCCTTGGTGAAGGACTTGCAGCTAGGTTTTTTAGAGAAGGAAGAGGCATCAAAAGAGAAGGTGGCGAGCAAACTTGTTGTTGGAGAGGGAAAAGAGAAAATATATAGTGGAATCACTAGCTCGTTGCTATCTTATATTGACCATTATAGGTAGTGAAGGGCACTAGGTCGCATACAAAGATCGATTGCAGTCATATGGAGAGGGTTGAGGACTTTGGTTTGGGTATGTGCATTCGATTCACTTATCACATGCACGATGTTGATCCTGCAATGGCTTCCAATGAACTCCTCTTCACTCATGCTGATGGTGCCATGAGGCCTCCCCTATATATGAACTCTTTCGCGCATGATGCTGGTTCTGCGATGCTTTTCCCCATATACTACTCTTCTTCATCCCTGCAATACCTTCCCTGTAGCTCAAACCAACTTCGAATTTGAAATAGTTCAAATCATTTTCAAATGTCTTATAGTCCAATAAGTAGATTACGAATACAAGAGGTTACTCTCATTCGAGGTAATTTAATTTGAAATGAACTAACAAGCATATTTATTTAATAAAATAAATAACGATGGTATTTGGCTAATTATATGTATTATAAGGCAAATAATTAAAGTTAGAAAAATTTTATTATTACATACATTACTAAAAAATGGGTGTTCCCGCAACGCTTATTATCAACAGTTTTCAAATCGGCGCTAAAAGAAGTCATAGGCAGCGGTTATTACCGCTGGTAGAACCCCTTATTACTTTCACACTCCCTTGCCCTAATCGCTTCATTCTACTCGTTCGACTCGTCCTCGCTCAATCCATCCCATTCTTCTTCAGGCCTTCAGCGAGTCTCCGCAAATCCCTGCTCAAGCCACCTCAAATCCTCCACCCGTCAAGGTGTTCTGTTACCACCGAATCAGCTACTCTCTTATATATTTGCCCTAATCAGCTCATTTTACTCATTCATCTGTCCTCCATGCAGATCCTTCGGTGAGCCTCAACAACCTCCTACTCGAGCCATCGGGATCTACCTCCAATCTCCGCCACCCCGCCGTCGCCACCAAGTGTTTTCGTCACCACCGAATCCAGCATCACTCTTTGATCTGATTGCAACCCCTTCCGCAACTTTCGTTTAAGCCACCACTACATCTTGATAAGCCCTTAAACTATTATATTACATGATTTCATATAAGTTTATTTTCACTTTGGATCATGAAAGAAAATGAAGATAACATAAATAAAATTTATATGCATTATAACATATAATTTAAGTTTTAATTATATCAAACGAATACGAAAATGCTAGGTCAATTTTAAGAGAGTTATTATTAAGGTACTGGATTTGGAATAAAATAAAATTTTGAGAGAGAGAGAGGGAGAGTCAATTTGACTTCAGAAAAAGAGTGAGATAGAAGACTTCCATTATTATTTTCTTCTTTCTAGATCAACAAAGGTTAATACTAACCGTAATTTTAATCAACTCCAGGCTGTTCCCATATTAGGTTTTATGAATGCTAACTCTCAAAGATTCGTTTGGAAGTTTATGAATTAAGGTTAACGAAAAATATAAATTATCAAAAATTTCTACTTATAAATTTATTTATGGGTATTAGTGATAATAAGGAGTATAATCAAATTTTGCTAGTAAGGAATCCTAAAACAATATTATGATTCTTTGACTTTAAGGTTAATAATGATTTCAAAAATAATTATATGAGTGTATTTTATAAAAAAATTGACTAAAAGTGTCAAACAATTCAAAAAATCGAACCAAATAAAACCCCCAATTTTCTGGGCTTGATATATAAATAATAAAGGAATTTCATAAGCATGTGATGGTAATTCAATGATTATATTGCATGATGTAACCCCACCAGCAATAGAACTTGAATATATTGAACAAATCAAAATAAAGATTATTAGTTTATCAATTGTAATTTATGAATCATGTAATTAATTTGTATGTCTATAAACCATTGCTAAGAATATTGTAGGTGTTTTAATCATTGCCGGAGGAATAAAAAAGTGATGTGAAAGCCAATTTTAATAGTAGTGATATTTGTAAGACATACAATATTATGATAAATCATAAATGATGAGTGTTTGTCTTTTTTTGTACAAAATTATGCACATAAATAAATAAAATGGGCTCAAAAGAGGTGAACGAGTTTTTATTGAAAAAATCCAAGAAGAAAAAATCACATGATCTAACGAGCACATAAAATAGTCTATTATATAAGTTGATCACTACATGAAATTTAGCTGTTACCGGCGGCCATGACCGTCGGTTCTATAGCCGCCGGTATTAACTAGAGAATATAGAATTGCAAGTCTCCACTATTTTTCTAATCTCTTCTCAGAGCAATGAGAAATTATAAAGGAATAATATGGAGTGACGGATGTTGATGTCGGTCTATGGCTGACAATGGTCAAGCATATTGGCCTAAAGTTGATGGCATTAGCCATGTATAGAAACTCATCAAAAGACATCAATAATCACTCATGCTAATCAACATCGATCGAGCAAATATGGTGGTTGTTAGTGCTTCGTAACTATCATAGCTTTAGGACTCTTCAAATATAAATAATACCTTCACCTAAGGTCCATATAAGTACAATCTATCTAATATTCATGAGTTTAATGAGTTCACTTTGCCCAAAAAGGTGAAAGGTTTAGCAATGTTTGATCGTACTAGTTTACCTTATTTAAGGTCAAGTTAATGTTGTAGTTGTTCCTTTGGTTCTAGATTGGTTGTCTTGCTTTTGTGATTTCTTTGGAGGTGGTTTTATTTTTATTTTGTTGGCATTTCATATCTTCTTGTGTGGTTTGTTGCACTGTTGAGTTTATTTTCGTGTGGATATTGACATATTTCTGTTTATCGATTCTTGCATTATTCAGATTTGTTTCCAAACTTATTTTGGTATTGCTGCTTTATTTCAACATTTCAACTTTTATTTTTCCATCAGGCATCATGTAACTTGGTATTTTATAGTGTTGTTTTCTTCATTATTATGAAGAAATCCTGGCATTTTTATAAATATATTAAGGGTGATTGTAGTGATTCTATATCAATGGTTAATGGTACCCTGTTGAAGTTGATTTATAAGCATATCTATCTCCTTTGGACTGTCTTTTTGTTTCTTTTTAGGATATTTTTTATGTTTTTTGCACACATTTCAATTGATTTCATCCCAATTTGGCAAACTACTGTTCTTTGCATTTCTCTATGGCACGTTAACAGTGGATTGTCCGATTTGGAGCATGTTCATTTTTTGAGTAAGGAGGCTGAGCTTAAACACTATATTAGGACCTTTTTTGGGGTGCTAACTTCTCGCCGCCCTTGCTTATTATTAAGTTGATATGTAATTGTGATAAGTAGAGACCACATACTCATATGTATTTTTTGGACTTTTTTTGTACCTCATCTGAGCCGTGGAGAGCTGGAGGTCTCTTTAAAGACATTGTATTTTTTTTTTAATGATTAACACGTAAGTCTGTCAGTGGGTTTTAACAAAAAAAAAAAGGTCCATTGTAAGTATAGAATAAAATCTTATTTATAATTTTTTTTAATTCAACATTGTTGTTACTTTTGCCAAAATTTTAGGTATTTCATAGGACTACCCAAAGTGTTTCACTTGAATATTTGTTTCTTTTTTTTTTCCTACTATTTAAATGCCTCATATACTTCTCATTGAGATGCATGTCTTGATTGTATGTAAGTTTAATTAAAATAGAGTTTAAATTATCCAAACATTAATTTTGACAAATTTTATATAAAGACTTGGATACTTTGAGATCAGATAATTATGAGAAGCACAGAGGAAACCATATAGACCACTTCTTTAATATTAATATTCAATAAAGTATTCTTAATATTCATCTATGATATGCATTATTAATGGATTTGTGTAATAATAAGAAGGGTATGAATTGCATTTTTTTTTTATAATGGGAGCAAAAGTCTTCTTATAAGCTATAATGTACTGTTGAAAGAATTGTTTTATAACACTCAATATTCTCATATAGGGATGTATGACAAAGCATGTACTGCCAAATACCCATATGAAAGAGTAAACATAAGCATAATCATGTAACTTTTTTGAAGAGTGATAAATATGAGATGTAGGATGATGGAATCCTATTAACAAATTTATTACTAATAAAAATTGCTTCCCTTAAGAATTCAACTAAATGTTTAGTAATTGAATTGAATGTATTATAAATGCAACAAAAAATTTGAATTATGTTTCATAAGATAAACCCAATAATAATAATTATAATCATAAATAAAAAAGGCATAACACTAAGAACATCCTTTTAAGGTTGGAGAATGCCCACATACATTATAATAAACTAAATACCAAAAGGGAAGATACACTTTGTTTAATGATAATGCAAAAAATATTGCCAATTTGCAACTATAAGATTTAAATATCACAACTCTGTACTTCTTTAATGCTTTAGCATAAATAAAATATTTTAAATAAGAGGATGAAAAATAGCCCAAATTAGAATGTCATAAATAAAAAAATTACTTGAAGAAATATTCAAATGAAAGGAAGATAAATTAATATTGGATGATGTAATATCAAGTTCATTTAGTTTGTCTAAAATATATAATCCTCTTGCATATGGCATGCCCTAATCAACCTACGAGAGTTTGGATCCTATACATAATAAGAAGTTGATGAAAAAAAAGATGGGGCAGTTAAAATTATACAATTTACTAGAAAATATAAGATTTAATATAAGACGAGGAATATGGTAAACATTAGATAGCACAATTTTTAAAGTAGCAATAGAGCCATATGAGTGCCATCAACAATCATAAAAATCATGGGATTCATAAGAGACAAAGAAATAAATGGTGAAGAATTAAAAAGTAAATTATAAGTAGCTCTAGAGTTTAAGATTAGAATAGCAGGAAATATACTTGAAGAACTTGTGGTTAATTAAATTTGTGTGGCAAGGAACTTCTAAAGTTGATTAACAAAGGAATCTATTTTGAGATTACTAGAAAAATGAATTTTAGCAAGTGGGTAATGGTCATTAGAACACTGCAATTGTCATGTCCCAAGTCTTAGATGAGAAAAGTGGAGGATTGCGTTAGAGTTTGATACATTATGTTAATGCTAGGGCGTTCCCTAGAAGTGGCGCACTATATGACCTAAATATAGTGAGAAATGTGCAATGACCGTTTCACCAGCACTCAGTTACAATGTTAAATAGGCAAGGGTTTCCACATCATGGATGGATGCGGGCAAATAAGCTAGTCCATTAAACTGAAATTAGGATAAGATCTTAGAATATAGGTTTCCTTATAAATAAAATAATTGAAATAATAGACATTATGATTCACATTAAGATAAATATTTTATAAATTTATGAAACTAAATGGGTTGGAGAGAAGGTGAAGGAGATTAATAGTTTAAGATTTAAAGTATGGTATTATAGTAAGAGTTTGTTTGCTCGAGAAGCACACAAATCAATTGCAATTGTATTTTTTGAGAAAATTTGAATATATATCTTTTATCTTTTATTTTTGAAGTTGAACACATTATTATGAATGATATATCACATCGGAAGGTGAAAATACCATTTTCTAATGGATTTAGATTACAAAACTACAAATTTCATCATGACTATCATACCAAATTAAGGGGTCAAAATATTAGTTGATCCAATATTTAGCTGGATATTTATAAAAAATTTTGTAGTCAAAGTCTTAATAATAAATGATATATCTTGACATCTTGACAAGGAAAGAAATATCATTTACTATTAACTATTTGAGTAAGACGAATATAATCATTTTTTAATTTTACATTTTCCAAGATACTAATTTTCCCCCATTCTATTTAGGAGCAAAGTATGATGAGGTTATTTTATATAGGGTCTTAAATCTTCCATGAAGTCAAGCATTCATAGTTAATTATATCATATGAAGTTTTAGGCCTCCTATGAACACTTTCAACTAAAATAATGGTAGATTTTATTTTGAATTTTTTAAAAGTGATACGAAGGGAATGATGTTATAATTTCAATAGGGATTGGATAAATTTTGAACAATTATTTTGGATGTTAAAGGATAAAAAGAAGGAGGTATTTTAGAATTTTGAAACAATTAAAAAATGCCTCAATTTATGTTGGGCTTTAAATTTTGGATGAAAGAAAATTTTAATTCAAGTTGATATTATATTAGAAATTCGAGATTAAATTCTCAATGTTGGGCGACTTATGATTTTTGGTTCACCCTAGAACCTAGATCTAAGTTGGGCATTAAACGATATTGACCCAAACCTAACTGATGAAATACAATTTTGTGCTTACCTTGACCTAGATTGGAGAGCTAGCTAAATCACTTGGGCACTTTAAAATCATGAATCCAGTCTTATGAAAGATGGGTAAGGTTTATTATTTAAGTTTTTGAGAAATTAGGGTTGACATCTAGAGAAGATTCTAATTGACCCTTTTACTAATGTATGGTGATTATTCTCCATGCAATTAAAATTTTATTAATTTTTAATTAGTTTTTAATGCAATATATATTGATTTATCTTATTTGCAAAAATATATGTTGAACTTTAAAAACTAGGCTTAAAAAATAGATTTTTCCTATAGATGCATAATATGCCATAGATATAGCTGCACCCTAATAGGTCAGGTGATATGCCACGACCCATAGGCGTGGAGGTGCCTAGTAATGAGATAAGATCAATATGAATGCATGAAAAATCCTAATGTGCTCAGGCTTACTTCTTAGAAGAACTTATCTTTATATGTGAGCCTGATATTTTTTATTTAATTATAAGTAGAAGAATTTCTTTATTGTTTTTAAGAGCCTAATTGCATTCTAGGCTAAAACAATTCTGCATGCAAGAAATAAATTTAGAATAATAGATAATTTTTAAAAGCACAAACAATTTAAACTAACATCACCATATAATATCACAGCAATATAAAAGGCCATGTTGCAAAGGTCACTTAATTATAAACTAGAGTTTGTAGAAATAAAAAATGATTGAGCACCACTAACTACATCCAAAATTTTAATCCTACAGAATGACACAAGTGTTAAATTGGGGTATTTTTTTGTCTTCATTTCAGCTTCTTCCTTCGGGCTCCTTTGATCAGTCGGATCCGAGTATCCAAATGAAAAGAACTCCTTCTTGATGGGGTGTTTCTTTTCTCTTTAGATCTCAAACTTACCCAAATTTGGATCTCCAAATGCAAGGAACTCTCCACTAAAGGATATTTTCTTCCTATATAAATTTCAAATTGGATGTCAAATCATACTTTCAGTGACTTTCACAACTCTTTTTTGAATTTATATTTATGAAAAATTAAATGAATCTAATACAACCCACAAATTATTCACAACAGTTTAAGTATAAAATTATTAAAATATCTCAAGCAGTTATATAAAATTTATTGCTCAAATTTGAGCTAATACGATCGCTTGGGTATGCTTTTAATTTTTAGGTGGTTTTACAAATTTAGTGTGATGCCCCATGATCTAACTTGGAAAGAATTATTCTTTTAATCCTTTAACTCTTCAACTACCAGAGCTATCTATATTCATTAATCAGTAACTAACAGTCTAACAAAAATATATAATTCAAAACTCCATGTAAACATTTCTATTCATTTCCAAAAGTTCATTTACAATACTCAGGATCTACACATTAATCACAAGTAATCTATCATGTCCTGAGTACAAAAAGAATCACTATAACAAAAGGATAAAAACCTAAAGATTCTTGATCAACCCCAATCTCCTACTCCCTTGTCCTGACCTGAAAATATTAACCACATATAATGAGCTTCAAAAAGCCCAGCAGGTCACCAAATACCTAAAACTGAAATCAAAGCACGGTACGGAAGCAATATGCATGTCAATCAGTCATATCATAGCAGTCACTTACACATGATTATTGAGTTAATGCATAATCAAAAATCAATGCATAAACAATAATCAGTATAGAAACGATAGTCAATGCGTAAATAGTATCGATACAGAAACAATAAAATTCTCAATTGGCAATAGAAGAATCAGTAAACAGTATAAAAGTTTGTAAAGCTCCATGAATCAGTACGTTTATCAAATCTCTACAGTAGAAAAAAAGGACTTAATAATGCTTATATTCAAGTCATTATGGATATGTATGCACGTTATGTTACTTGTGTTCAAACACAAGGTGGTTTGACCAAGTATTTTCCTATTTTTGTTGGATTACATAAAGAATCAGCCTTAAGCCCACATTTTTTTGCTTTAGTCATGGTTGTTTTCACTAGACATTTGCAAGAGGTTATACCCTGGTGTATTCTTTTTGCTAATGATATTATTCTTGTTGATAAGACTAGAGAGGGAGATGAAAGTAACTTGAATTAGAGATGTCAACCTTAGAGTCTAAAGAATTTCATTTGAGTAGATCTAAAATTGAATATATAGAGTGTAATTTTTGTAGTAATAGATATAGTGGAGGGTTTGTGACTTTGGGCGATCAAGTCATTAATAAAAGTGCACATTTTAGATATATTGGATTTATTATTTAGAGTGATGGTGAAATATATGAGGATATTCTTAGCAGAATTCAAGTTGGATGGTTGAAGTGGAGGAATGCATCAGGCTTGTTTGTATGAGATTTTTATATAATATTAAGATAATAAATTCTTTTTATGACTATTAATTTTAAGCATGTTCTAGCTTGTAACATGTCTAAAATTGAAATGAGAAGAGTCACATCAATTTTATGTTGCATTTTTTAACTTGTTTGTAAATTATTTTTTGAATATAGATGATAAATCTTTTCTACCAATATTCAGGCCCCTAAAAATATATTATGTTTAGTTTGTAGGAAAGCAAGTAGCTTAAGGTTTTGTTTGAGTCAACTTTCTTATTACTTTCTAAAGTAAATTTTTAGTACATATAAATTTACAGTTTTTCAAAAATTATACTAAAAAGTTGCTTTAAAAAACAATAAAAACTTGCGCTACACAAAGGCTAAGTCTCATCATTTTAGTACATGTTATAAGAATGCTCAACAAATGTCACACTGCTCATTAAAAGGAATATCGATTACATATGTATTGTCGATTCCTTTTAAAGCTTCATCGCATTTTTTATGATTAAAATTGGACAAACTTTTAAAATAATGGTCATTGCTAATTATTTTGGTGTAAATAAAATAAAATAAAAATAAAAATTTCAATATGTTGCCAGTCATTTGGTAATCCAACGACTGACTCTGACGGGGCAAATGTACGTTGCGAAGGATCTAGCTGGTCAGGAGTTTGCATACGGGCGCAGGAGGGTCAGGTTGGATTTTAAGATCGAATGGATGGGCCTGGTTGTGAAGCAAGAGGGATGGGTCGATTGCGGCTCAATAGTTGGTCTGGAGTTTGCATTTAGGCGTTGGCGGGCGGGTCTATCCCTAGCTTGCTACGCCAAGGCTAATCGTTACCTATCTTAACGATTGACTCCAATGACTTCATTCAATTTAATTTTAACTAAATTATTCCCATTAACGATTTTATATTACAATTCAATTATATTATAGTTCAATTATATTATAGTTCAATTAATTAAATTAACTAATTAGAATGGGCTAGTCGTTTAACAAGGACACGATTTTCTTATTAATAAATTATATTAGTAAATTATATTTTATTAAATTAACAAATTAAATTAATAAATTAAACTAGTAAATTATATTTTAGTAAAATTAATAAATTAAATTAGTTAATTCTTTTTTGTTAAAATTTGGATAACATGGCCAATTCTTGGTCGTTCATCATGAAGAAGGCACGATCAGATGGCTCAGGTCAATTCAAACTGACTTTAGTTCAAATTAAACTGAAAATTTCATTAGATCATAACTTTCAATCTACCCGTCCAAATTTAATAAACTTTGAAACGTAAGCTCTTAACACCTTAATCCTTCAATACCTGCAGTTTCAGGGCTCCATGAATTGTGGATTTAGAGTAGTTTCAAAATGTATTTTAAACTTAAAATGCAAATAACTCATCAACTAGTGGATGAATTTGATTGTTTTTTGGCTTGTTTTGCTCATGGAGAGATCCTCTTCAACTTTATAACAGACTTCAAGGGCTGATTTTTGTCAGATTATAAGTTTACTTCAGATTTTCTCTTCCTCCCTCAATTCTTCTCTCTTTTCACTAAAATAAGGTTTGGAGGTTATGGAATGGTGGGGAGAAGCTCGGTGAAGATGAAGGAAGCTCTAGATAATTAATCAAGAGGTAAGGGTTTAAATGTTGGAAAGAGCTGAGAGAATGACTTAGAAGTTTATGATGGTTTTTCATACTATTAGGTTACTTGATCCCTATTTTTTTTAGATGGCTAAGATGGATTGGAAGGAGTCCTTGGATGCTTGCCACCTGTCTAGGATGGTTGGGAGCTAAGGAGAGGTTGCTTGCATGGTGAGCTTCAATGAGGAGAGGGGACCACATCTTAGCCCTAATGGATTAACCATTGCTTGGGCTTGGTTTAGGTACAACATTAAGGTTACTTTACATCTGATTTGAACATGTTTGAGTGGATTAAATAAGGAGGCTTTGCGGGAGAATGAAAGCTTTGAGATGGTTTGACCATTTGACCAATTTTCACCTGTTTCTTGGTTTTATTGATTTATTGACCAGTCAACCAATCAATGATGTTAGGGATGGGTTTTGAGGAAATTATGTTTGATGTAGGAATAAATCCCAAGGGGTTTGAGACAATGGTTTGGGAGTTTGGTTAAAAATTTGGCTACATGCATGGATTTAACCACTTCAAATGGGTTGACTAAGTCAAATCAAATGACAATTGACTCATGCTGATGTTGGATATGCATGGGACATACGATCAAATGATTTTGAGGATTTAGTTTGGCATGCATGATAGTACTTGGAGCATTGAATTTGGATTTGGTTAAGTGTATGGTTGTTTTAGTCAATCATGAATGACTTGGCCAACAAGGTCAACCCATGGGTTAGGGTTAGGTCCAATAAGTTCATATGATATTTTGGACCCAATGGAGGCGGTCTCATGCAATGGTGAGGTCTCCTTGCAAGAAATGAATGGTTGGCCCTTAAGGGGTATTTTGGTTAACAAAGTCAAACCTAAACTTGGATTTAAATACACTGATATTTAGAATGCATTAGAATACTTTTTAAAGGTTGGTTTGAATGAGCCATATTGAGGTTAAAGGGAAAGATTGATTTTCCCTTAAGGATTTTGGGGTTTAATTGGCCCATGGTTAGTTATGGTCAACTAGGGTCCACCAAAAGTACGTCTGTAAACGAATCAAATCGAGCCAAGTATGTGAGTGTTCATATTTGTGTTCATTTATTATTAGCTTGTTTCATGTTTAATTCATTTAAATTATTGGTGTTCATGTTTGGTTCATGTTTGGTTTATGTTTAGTTTGTTTAGTGCTTATCGAGCTTTAAACAAACAAGACTTAATGATCTATGTTCGTAAACATATTTAGCAAATTTTTTTAAACTATCAAACAAACGTGTTCATGAACAAATTTAATGAGTATTCTTGAGCTATTTAATGAGCAAGATTTAACGATGCATGTTCACAAGTTTCAAATGATGTTATTCGTGAGCACAAATGAACCGAACACATTAGTGTTCAAGCTTGTTTATTTAAAGATCGAGTATTAAAAATATTTTTCAAATTTATTTGTTTAGTTAGTTAAACGATCACAAACGAGCTTTAATCGAATCGAACAACGAGTAACTCATCGAACATTTGGTTTTCTTGCAGCCCTAACCAAAAGTTTAACTTTGTATTTAACATGTCATAAAAAGGATCATTGACATGTTCAAGGGTTTTGAGAAGTTCCCCAATGTCAAATTTAATAATGTGTATGATCGAGTGCCATGGACTACAAATATTTGAAAGTTTTATAACTTTTGAAAATCAATACAATTTTGGGGGTTAGAGGACTTAGAATACCCTCAAATTTGGAGGGTTGACCCTAGAGGCATATCTAATCATTATGCAACTGATAGATCATGAATTGGAGGTTACTTAATTTGGTTTTGAGGTGATTAAAAATAGTTATATGATATATTCTTTTGGCCTTAATTTTTTGTTTGAGATTTTGGATTTGATCTTAGTTTTTAGTTTGATTTTAATTGATTAACCTCATGCAAGAATAAAGTTAACAGAGTGGTGCTAGAAATAGTATATGTGTGATTATAAATAAGAGTTTAAATGATAATGTTATAAAATTGATAGAATTATATATAAAATTATAACCATAAAGATTATTGTTGATGTTATGATTATCAATATTATAAGTGTCGATGCTCCTTAAGTAGGTTTGGATATCTGTTCAAAATTAAAATTTTAGAATTACTTAGAATAATTAATATAAAAGAGACATATTCAAAAAAAGTTTTTATTGAAGGAGATTTAAATGGACATGTTGATTGAGAGGTCGATGATTTTTAAAACATTTATAGTATCTGTGTGTGTGGAATGACTAATGAAGGTGGTAAGATCATATTAAAATTTTTTATAGCTTATGACTTTATAATTGTTAATATCTTATTCACGAAAACAAATGAAAATTTAATTATTTTAGAAGAATGAATATAATAAAACTCATATTGATTATTTTTTTACAAGAAAAAAGATAGTTTAGATTGTAATGATTGTTAAGTTATTCAAAGTGAAAATTTATATATCTATCATCGCTTATTAATTTTAGATATTAAGATGAAAGATAAAATATAAAAAAATAAAGTAAATCATTGTTCTAGGATTAGATTGGTGCTTTTAAAAAAAAATTAACAAAAATATTTTTTAGAGAAAAATTCTAGATCTTAAGAGGTTGTCTGTATATGAGAAAGTTAATATTGTGTGAAAAAAAAAACAAGTAGTGATATTAAGAATATTACAAAAGATGTGCTTAAAGCATAAAAAGAAAAAAATAACTCATCATAATAAAAAATAGTTGGTGATGAAATCAAAATATATAAGAAAATTTATTATAAAAATTGATTTAGACGTAAAAATTCTGATAATTTAGAAATATATAAAGATGTTCTAAGGAGTATAAGAAAGCAATATGCGATGCAAATATTTTAGCTTTTAATAATTTATATAATAAATTAGCTAGATACTAAGGAGTGTTAAAGATATATTTATAAATCAATAAAACAAAGAGATAGAAGTAATAAAGATTTAGTGCAAGTGAAGTCATTAAGGATGAAAATCAAAACATAGTTTTATTTGAAAAAGATATTCAACAACAGTGGATGAGATATTTTGCTAAACTTTTCAAGAAAATTTTTAAATATACGATTGACTTTAGTGATATTACCATTCTTAATGAAAATAAAGAATTTTTTTTATCAAAATATTAGTAAAACCAAAAAGAGACGCTTTAAAGAAAATGAAGTATGGAAAAGCTGTTGGACATGATGAAATTCCAATAGAGGTTTGGACATAATTAGGAGATGACGAAATTTCTTAGCTTACTAAATTTTTAAATATTATTTTGAAGAATAAAAAGATGTTAGATGAGTAGAGAATGAGTGCATTGATTCTTATTTTTAAGAATAAATGTGTTGCACAAGATTGTGCGAATTATAGAGGAATTAAGTTAATGTGACATACTTTAAAACTTTGTGAGAGAGTTATGGAGAATAGGTTATGACATGATACTAATGTTTCTCAAAATCAATTTGGATTCATGTCGGGTAGGTCTACTATAGAAGCTATACATTTATTGAGAGGTTTGATGGAGAAGCATAGAGAGAATAAGGAGGATCTTCATACGATATTTATTGATTTAGAGAAAATATTTGAAAAAGTTTCAAGAGAAGTGTCATGGATAGTTCTAGAAAAAAAGGACTTAATAATGCTTATATTCAAGTCATTATGGATATGTATGCACGTTATGTTACTTGTGTTCAAACACAAGGTGGTTTAACCAAGTATTTTCCTATTTTTGTTGGATTACATCAAGAATCAGCCTTAAGCCCACATTTTTTTGCTTTAGTAATGGTTGTTTTCACTAGACATTTGCAAGAGGTTATACCCTGGTGTATTCTTTTTGCTAATGATATTATTCTTGTTGATAAGACTAGAGAGGGAGATGAAAGTAAACTTGAATTATAGATGTCAACCTTAGAGTCTAAAGAATTTCATTTGAGTAGATCTAAAATTGAATATATGGAGTGTACTTTTTGTAGTAATAGATATAGTGGAGGGTTTGTGACTTTGGGCGATCAAGTCATTAATAAGAGTGCACATTTTAGATATATTGGATTTATTATTTAGAGTGATGGTGAAATATATGAGGATATTCTTACCAGAATTCAAGTTGGATGGCTAAAGTGGAGGAATGCATCGGGCTTGTTTGTATGAGCTTTTTATATAATATTAAGATAATAAATTCTTTTTATGACTATTAATTTTAAGCATGTTCTAGCTTGTAACATGTCTAAAATTGGAATGAGAAGAGTCACATCAATTTTATGTTGCATTTTTTTAATTGTTTGTAAATTATTTTTTGAAATATAGATGATAAATCTTTTCCACCAATATTCAGGCCCCTAAAAATATATTATGTTTAGTTTGTAGGAAAGCAAGTAGCTTAAGGTTTTGTTTGAGTCAACTTTCTTATTACTTTCTAAAGTAAATTTTTAGTACATATAAATTTACAGTTTTTCAAAAATTATACTAAAAAGTTGCTTTAAAAAACAATAAAAACTTGCGCTACACAAAGGCTAAGTCTCATCATTTTAGCTGCGCCACGTCCGAACGAAAACTCCTGAACAACTAGATCCACTGCCACGTGGATTTGCCACGTCAAAACCAATCTTTGGGTTATCAAACGACTGACAACATATTTAAATTGTTATTTTTTAGTTTTATTTTCACCGAAGTAATTATCAACGAATATCATTTTAAAAAATTGTCTAATTAATATTACTATAACTCTCTCAAAATGTTTCTAAGTGCTTCATTTTCCTTGTGAAGGTTAAATATACAAATATGAAAATATTTTGGTGTATTATATTGTTATATTTATATTATTTGTTTGAAATTAAAAAAGGTGGCATTGTCATTTTATATTTATTTTTGTTATTTTTTTCATTTTAAAATTACCCACTTCTCAGTTGTGTTTTTTAAAAAAAAATCCAGCATTTTTTACTTTTCTTGGTCAAATTTATTCAAATTTTATAATTGGATGATAAAAATTGTCATTTTTATTTATGAATTACATAATATATTCACAAAAAATGAAAGGATTATAGAATAATAAGAGAATAATAATGCAATTCGACTGCGTTAATTAACCGAATAATTTTGGTTTGTTACAAGATCACGAAGCCATATTGAAGGAGAAATGGCCTGGTCCACATGACGTTCACGAGCCCCTTATACCCAATCGGGCCAATCGATTTGGTATTGGCTTTTCCTCATAGGTTTGTCCAGCCTGGAACAAATAAGAAATCTATTAATGTAAAACTGAGAAGAGCGTGGTGGGCTCAACTATTGTCAAGCCCATATTAAGAGAGCCCCGAATGAGAGGCCGAGGCCGAGATCTCCCCGTTTCTGCATTTCCTTCTTCAGCCCTTACTTCCAGTCTAGGGTTTCCCCGGCGAAGCCCCAACCCAACAACAACGGCAGCATAAAAAATTAGAGATCCAGGCCCGGAATATCGAACCTTTCTCCTTCCCGCCTTCGTCTTCACAAGACTTTCTATAACTGGCCTAGCCAGTTATCTGGTGAGATTCTTTAGCAGTGATAATTTGCCTTTCCCTGCAGTCGTTTTGTTGATAGGCCTACTTTATTCTCTGGCGAGTTCTTTTCTGATTCGAACGATAACATATACATTTTCTTGCGGTGGGATGCTATGTTTTTGGTTGGTACCTCCGCGCCGATCACAATGATATCAGTTGTGGGTTATTAGATCTGTTTCGTTTTCGATATGTGAAAATGGACGTATGAGAAGGCGGAAAAGAGAGGAGCGATCTGTGATCTTGGAGACGATTTTTATTTCTTGGGTTCTAAGACGAAGATGGGCTTTCTTCTTGTCGGAGGCGACAGTGAATAAAGACATGGGCTTTTTGGGTTACCCTTTGCTGTTTAAGTCACGTCAAAAGCCCAACAAATCCCGTCATCCACTTCCATCTTCCGTTCTTTTTTGTTTGTTTTCACTTCTAGGCTGCCAGCACTGATCAATCCGCCCGCTTGCAATTCTCTCCTTTAATTTTTCTTTTTAACTGTTTTTGTTTTCTATTTATTGGGCTGCATTTGAAATACAATCTTTAGTAAATTCTTTTTTTTTTAGACGATCTTTAGTAAATCTGCAAAGCATCTGTGATCACAGTTATTTTGCATCGGATTTATGAATATAGTAACTTATGAACTTAAATGCTTGTATTGTAGTTCACTAACTTATTTTTGTATAAAGTACAACAAGAAAAAAACTCTGATGGAAACATTTTACTTTAGATTTAAATTAGGGTTTGCTTGGCTACAAGTAGGATTTGACACAAGTAGGATTAGGATTTAGTAAATTACTAAATCCTGTAAAACCTGATTTTGTAGATTATGGGATGATTAAAACTTGAAAATTGTTTGTATGTCAATTATTAATTTTTGCTAAATTCTGATACAATTTTTTGCTATTTGTTTCAGGATTTTAAGATTTTCTTGAGAGAAAATTATTAAATCAGTTAAATCCTAGGAATGATGGGATTTAGTAAATGTTAGATTTAACCAATAATTAGGGTGAAATTGGATTTATCAAAGCAGTAGGATTTACAAATCGACCAAAATTTGTTTGGGAGGATTCAAGCTAATGTTACCTAAATCTTTCTTAAAATAGGATATCAAGAAAACCCTTAATTTTCCAAACCAAGTCACTTGTTCATGAACTACAATTAAAATACTTAGTTTTTTGGTGAGTTTGCAATATTTCTTTCTGTAAGTCAAAGCCTCTACTTTTGTTTCCAATGCCTTGTGATCAAAATCTTATGCATGCTACGGCTCTAATTTTTTTTTAGGTTTATATTTATAATTTCCTTTAATTCGGTGGAGTATTATTTCTTGTCTTTTTCATAATTGTGTTACATTTATGTCTTTCCCCTCTCTTATACTAGAACATGTATGATATTGATTAGGTATATTTTTCACTATTTTTGTATTATGTTTATCTATTTAAATTAAGGAAAAAATCCAGCATGTCAAGAAATATAATGTTTATGTGATTACACTATTCAAGTTTGAGTTAAAAATTTCTTTATGAATTCCACTAATATGTTCATTGCCGCAACAAATTCATGTTACATGGTTGACTTGTCATATTCATTTATACGGTAAAGCTGAAATTTTGATGAGATACAATTATGTTCAGGAGTATTGTTAGAGATGTTATATAGTTAATGAGTTTTTCAATAAATTCCTTATGATTATGAATTTTCTTTCAAATTTTTAAGAGCAACGGGACATTAAGAATAATGTTAGTCATTTGAGTATTAAATTTATCAATCTCACTATAGATTTATGTTAACACCTGAGTGAACAAGAGATATGGTGTCATAATCATTTAATGTTATGCTAGAGTCTAATTATAAGGGAAAATTTCTTTATGAATTCCACTAACAAAATAACATAGATAATAACAAAAATTATTTTATACTTTCTATTGACTTTAAAAAGACATCATCTTGTGCTTTGAAAATTAATTGGTGGGGTGGTTGTGTAGAAAAGATGTCTCGAAGGTATGTTGGAGTTAATGAGAACATGTATGATATGGTGGTTGTATTAATACTTGTTGCAAATTTATTTTTCTTAGCACAATTAAATTAAGGATTCATGTCATAACTGTTTGGTAAATTTTATGTTAGCTGTCAACTATCTAACGCAACCCCCACTTTTCTCATTTAAGGCTTGGGTATGTGGAAATCTATGTTGCACCGATACACCTATTTATGAAGGCGTGTTGTATCCGATACACTGATACACGGATATGCCTCCAATATGACACCGATACATGTTGCATACGGCAAAGCCGTATCCAATTAAAATACTATTTAATTTCAAAAGGACACGCGTGTCTATCGAAAAACAAAGAAAAAAAAAGACGCGTCGTATTTACTTCCGTGGCTGCGAGTGAGGTTCTCTCATTTTTGAGATGGATTTGAGTTTCTTGATGATATGAGAATATTAGAAAGGCTAATCTTTCACTTGATGAGCCTGAATTAGAAGCTATGATGTTTATTGAAGATGATATAGAAGTTCAAATACAAACCACTGAAGAAGCTAATCATATCATTCCTTTTATTGAATAGTTGAAACTTCATGTGCTATACAATTTATGTTTATACTGTTGTTGTTGTACTAGACATTTAATGCTTACATTTATTTTTGATATTATAAGCTACAAGGCTACAAATGATGTTGCTTTCATTTTTTTTTTGTATTTTCAAATATTATGTTTTAATTGCTTTATTAATTATAATGCCATGTCCGCGCCATACCCCTATCTTGTATTTTTAAGAATTGACGTGTCCCGTATCCGTATCGTGTCATATCTGTGTCGTCGTATCTGTATAGGTGCAACATAGGTGGAAATACTTAGGAGATCAAGAAATTTCTTGGCCTATTGAACTCTTTAATATTATTTTGAAGATTAAAAAGATGCTAGTGGAGAAAGAGTGTGTTGATTTCTATTTTTAAGAATAAAGGTGATGCATAAGAATATGCAAATTATAGAGGAATTAAGTTAATGTGTCATATATTAAAATTAGTTGGATTCATGTTGGGTTGATCTAATATCAAAGCTATATGTTTTGCTGAGAGGTTTGATGGAGAAGTATAGAGAGAGTAAAGAGGATCTACATACAATATTTATTGATTGAGATAAAGCATATGATAAAGTTCTAAGAGAAGTGCTTTGGAGAGTTATGTTCAAACACAAGGTGGTTTGACTAAGTCTTTTCCTATTTCAATTGGATTACATCAAGGAATTAGCTTTAAGCCCATATATTTTGTCTTTAGTCATGGATGTTCTTACTAGACATTTGCAAGAGGATTTACCTTTGTATATGCTTTTTGCTGATGATATTCTTCTTGTTGATAAGATTAGAGAGGGAGTTGATGAAAAAACTTGAATTGTGGAGGTCAAGGTTAGAGTCTAAAGGTTTTGTTTTGAATAGATCTAAAATTAAATACATGCAGTATAATTTTAGTAGTAATAGATCCAACGGTGGGATTGTGACATTGGATGATTAAATCATTAAAAAGAGTGCATGTTTTAGATATCTCAAGTCTATTATTTAAATCAATGGTGAAATAAATGGTGATATTATTAATAGTATTCAAGTTGGATGGTTCAAGTGGAGGAATACATCATGCTGTTGTGTTATAAAAAAGTATCCTTCAAACTTGAGGAAATTTTTATAAGATGGTGGCGAGACCTGCAATGCTTTATGTCACAAAATATTGGTCATTAAAAGATAACCATAAAATTAAGTTAAGTGTTGTATAGAGATGAGGATGCTTGGGTGAATGAGCGACTTTACACGTGGACGTAGAATGCAAAATGAGCATATAAGTGAAAAGGTTGGAGTAGCTTCATTGACATACAAGATTAGAGAGAGTCATCTTAGTGATAGGAAACACTTGTAGATCTCAAGTATTTCCTATTAATCATCGGAAAACAACGAGCTTTCTCCACAATAATCCACACAAAATCACACAAACAATAGATAATTTGCATTATTTGATGAAAGGAACACGGAAAATAGCACGATACACTTGATCCTTAATTCAAGAGGAGGATCGATCTCTCCCAAATCTCTAGACGTCGCTAGAGCCCAAAGAAAACATAAATCTAAGAGATCTCAAATTTCAGCCAAATTCAAGATACCCAAACCCTGGGAAAACAAAGTATTTAATGCATACAAATCCAAAGGAAATTCCTAAGTAATCCCTACATTCATATTTCCCTCCCAATTTCATCAAAAAACCTTCCAAAATGGTTCCCTAAGCTTCGGCGACTTGATCGGACAGGCAGAATTCTCCGCCTGTTCTCCGCCTGAGCCGATTGGACCGGTTTAACAATACTCCCCTCCCAAAGATCCACTTTGTCCTCAAGGTGGAAATATGCTCGTGTTCCCGTGGAGGTGGCCATCCTTGAGGTGACTGAAAAACCTTACTTAATTGTTAAATCAAGGGCTGCATTGAAAGAGAAACATCCCCTCCCTCCTCCAGTCTGATCGCCTCCAGCCCGTGTAGTCCCACCAGATAATCTTCCCCCACCTCTTGTAGGTCCCTAACTATGGTCTTAAGTGATACCATGGCTTTGGATAGCCCTGCATCTCCCCTTAATCACCTTTCTCCCATCCCATTAATTCCATCGTGAGTGCTCCCATTAATTCCATCGTGAGTGCTCCCCAATTATCCTTGGTTTCCCCCAAGGTTTGCAATCACTTCATCACTAGGACGACATCAGTACTTCCTAACTCTAGTAGAAGAAAGTCATCCCTTACCTGAATCCCTTGGATGATCAACACCACTCTTCTACAGATCCCCTGGCCTTTCTCCACCTTCCCTGTACCCATCATCACCCCATAACAACTGGTGTCCACTAATTTCACTCATAATGACGACCTGAGTGGAAATGAAATTATGGATAGCCCCACTATCAATTAACATCACCACCATCCTGCCATATATCTTCCCCTTCACCTTCATGGTATGATTCGTAGTGAATCCTACCTCTGAGTTCTGTGGAACCTCAGCCAGATCCAAATGCAACTTCTCCTCCATCTTTTCCTCCAACTCCACCTCACCTCCCTCATCAGTTTCCTTGTCATTACAGACGGTGAGAACCTGAAGAGTTCGGTCCTTGGACCGATGTCCTGGTGTATACTTCTCCTCGCACCTGAAACACAATCCCTTTGCCCTCTTCTCCTGCATCTCCTTCTTTGTCAGCCTCTTGAAATTTTTACCACTCCCTCCTCCTACTGGCTTCTCCCGGATGGTCTTATTAATGTTGTCTGATGCAGGCCCCTTGGGTGCTAGAAGAGTGGTCGTCGCCCTGTAAGAGCCTCCTGAGCCACTGTTCCTGGCCGCCTTCTCCAGATTTTTCTGAATTTCCACCAGCTATGCCAACTTCATGGCCTCCCCTAAGTCACTAGGCATCAAAACTTTCACAGTCGCTCGGATCTCTGCATTCAACCCCTTTATGAAGTTCTCCTTCAATACTGTATCTGATAATCGCTCCATCCTACTGGCTAGGTGTTCAAACAACTCCCGGTAGTCTGCTACTGATCTCTCCAGCTCTCCTGTGCCAGAGCAAAGAACTGCTCATAGAAATCTCCTCCTTGGTCGGTTTAGAAACATTCTATTATGCAGTTCTTGAATTCCCTCCAGTCCCTGATAGGTCTCCTCTGGTCTGTCCACTGTACCATGACAGTTCCTTCCCCTCCAAACATAGGCCTACTGCTGTCAGCTTCTCCTTCTTTGTTAGCCCATTAAAGGCAAAGTAGCTCTTCACCTTATATATCCACCCATACGCATCCTCCCCCTTGAAGATAAACATCTTCAACTTTCTCACCTTATGATCTCCACCATTCCCCCTTATTCCTCCATAATTTCTCCTCTCCCAAGTGTTCGGCCCACCCCACGTCTCCCAGTTTTCCCTTGCCCTGCCATACCTCAAACCCCCTTCGAATTCCCCTCTTCTTCCTTCAAAATCAGCACATCGGCGATCATAATGTACCTCCCGACGTTCCCAATCAGCACCCCTTTGCTCCATCCCTCCATACCCATGTCTTTTCCCATACCTGCCTCCTCTATCCTCCCTCTGGAAAGGCTCCATAAAGGGTTTTCTTCTTTCTCCCTCCATGATTTCCACCTTGTTTTCCTCCCTATGAATTTCTGAATTCGTGTTTTTTCTTTCCTCATCTTTTGCCACAGAAGCCGCCGTTTGGTTTTGAATTTCTAGCATTTTCTTCATTATGTCTCGGAGATCGGCTGCTTGTCCTTCCATGGAGGAAATCCTTTCCTCCACCGTTGTCTTGATTTGGTTCATCTCCCCTTTAAGCCTTTCTTCTAGAGCATCATCATTCTTGGCCTCCATCTCGATCCGAACTTTTGTAAATCCACAAATTCCGGATTTGGATTACAAAAACAGCACTTCGTCCGTTCCTCGCCAAAAATCAGCCTTTGAAATTTGCCCAAAACAGCCCACGAACGGTCCCAAGACTTGCTCTGATACCAATTTGATAGGAAACACTTGTAGATCTCAAGTATTTCCTATCTATCTTCGGAAAACATCGAGCTTTCTCCACAATAAACCGCACAAAATCACAAAAACAGTAGATAATTTGTATTATTTGATGAAAGGAACACGGAAAATAACATGATACACTTGATCCTCAATTCAAGAGGAGGATCGATCTCTCCCAAATCTCTAGACGCCGCTAGAGCCCAAAAAAAACCTAAATCTAAGAGATCTCAAATTTCAACCAAATTCAAGATACCCAAACCCTTAGGAAAACAAAGTATTTAATGCATACAAATCCAAAGGAAATCCCTAAACAATCCCTACATTCATATTTCCCTCCCAATTTTCTCAAAAAACCTTCCAAAATGGTCCCCTAAGCTTCGGCGGCCCGATCGGCCTACGCAACAGGCGGAATTCTCTGCCTGTTCTCTGCTTGAGCCGGTCCCGTGTGGACCGGCTGGACCGTGGACCGGTCTAACACTTAGATTGTTTGATCACATAAAATGTCGGTCTTCTGATGTATTAGATCTAGCCTATTTTAAGAAAGGTACATGTGGATCTAAAAGGGCTTGGTTAGAAAGTATTAAAAATGATTTTTTTTATTAGATTTAAATGAAAATTTTACTTTTAATATGACACAATGGAGAAAAAAAATTCGTGTAGCCGGTCCCAAATAGTTGGATAAAGGCTTATTGTTATTATTGTTGTTGTACAATTAAATAAGTATCAACATTCAGGCTTTCTTTATTTTTTATTGGTCCTAAAGTTCATTTCAACAAACACTCATGATTAGATATGTTGTCATGTGTTAATTGCCTGTTAAATATTTTGATTGGCATATTCCATTAAAACTTAAAAGTCTTCAAATTAGTAGAACTTTGTAATTTTCTGTCAATAACATTGAAAGTTTAAGTGATATCTTTGCGTGATAAATTAAATATATTACTTATGTTGCACTTCTATTGAGACTATAGTTAAAGATACAATGTGTAAAATTGGATGTGTCAATAGCATGCGCCAAGAAAATATTTTGAAGAATTCGAGGTAAATTTTTAGAATTGGCAATAAGATCTGCCAAATTTTAGCAACAAAGGAATCATTATCAGCTATTGTTAGGATTGATGATTGATGATGGGGTATGAAATGGTTATATTAGGTACATTATTGGAGTAATGCTTATTTACGATAAGAATAAAAATAGATCTAAAGTGCACAACAAGAAGTATATGATATGTTAGTAAGGGTGAGAAATTGAATATGAAAAGAGAGGAATGTGGACAAGAAAATGATATGATTATAAATTGTGTAGAAGTTTTGGTGACAACTTGTGTTAGGAGCATTTGAAGAAAAATATTTAAATTAAGCTTGTAAGACTAATGATGATGATAACATCTTCAAATCAGATTAAGTTAATTTTAATGTTATGATATTTTTTTTTGGCTTGTTATGTACTAATACAAGTTTTGACCCCATGTAGTGGGATAAAAGCTTGTTGTTGTTGTTGTTGTATGTAATACTACAAATTTGAGGTTTTGCATTTCAATTTCATTTCTTATTGTAAGCTTGTTTAATGCAATATGCTCATTAGCTTTGATCTTAGGCACATTTTAATTCCGCTTTGATTATAATGTTAAAGATGTCCTATTTTATCAATTTGCTATTAATTATGTGACACGTTTTGCTTGAAATGAGTTAAACTTTAAGTTTTGGATTTGTATAGTTATTTATTGCTCGGTATATGCAATTTTTTAATGATATAGTTTTTGTCATTTTGTGGATTAATTCATTTATGAAACAATAGGTAAAGTTTGAATAATTGAGAAAGTTTTTATAAGATAAGAAATTAGAATTAATAGAACAAAGAAAAATATAGGTAGTTAAAATAGATAATGTATCTTAAGAAAATTATAAACTAAGAATAGAAGTATTCTTATATTTGGTATTCTATGTTTAACAAAGTGATAGGAAACAAAGATGTTACTGGGAATTAGGCGGTGTGTGGTATAAGTTAGTATCTTAAGATTGATTTGTGCTAAAATTAGGAAGACTATAGCAAGAAATGATTATGCATCAAATAGTTGGGTTAAGGCTAATCATGATGATGATATTGATGGTGATGATAGTGAACAATACTTAATGCTGAAGGATAGAAAATGTATTTTTTTTTTTGTGTTTTGGTGCGCACCATGTAAGATAGAAGAAAGTGTATAGTATTAATATGAAAAGATTTGAGGGAAAAGTGGCAGACAAAAGTTAATGTGTCACACCCCATTTTGACCACCCCTTCAATTAACCTAGAGTTTAACTGATAAGGAGAATCTGAATAGATATACTTCATTCTAACACCTATCCCGATTTATTTATGTCAGGATTGAGTGTGTAGGAAGTAGCCTATCTTGACTATCCTAACACCATAATTTTTTCAGTTTTATTTATCTACATATTTCATTTTGGAAGCATATTCACAACACTTCAAATAAAATACATTGCTTTACTAAACTTTCAAATAAAGTTTATATATCCAAATGTCTTACTGTAAAACTTACTGCTTTGACTTATGCACTCCCAAAACTTATATACATAAAATGAAAATCCTTCTGCTTTGATTATTGTTCACGAATTAAAAATGCTCGAAAATTGATGGTGATTATCCAAAATTTATGCAGCAAGCTCAGTCAGGGAAAATACCAGGTTTTTCTGTTGATGCTAGTGAAATTATTAAGCATAAGTCTCAACTATGGGTACCTAGTAACCCAGCATTAAGAAACAAAATTTTGCAGGAAGCTTATCACTCTGGCTAACAAGATGTATAAAGATTTGAAATTAATTTTCTAGTGGCCAAGTCTGAAGAAAGATGTTGATAAATGTGTATATAAGTGTAAAGCATATCAAATTATGAAAGTTGAACACCAGCAACTTAGTGGACTAGTGCAACCACTACCTATTCCTGAATGGAAGCGAGATTATATTGTAATAAATTTTGTTATGGAATTTTCTATATATAATCAGGGCTTGCCAACATTTGGGTGATTATTGATAGATTGATAAAATCAACTTATTTTTTGCTTTTAAGCAAACTGATTATGTGGATAAATTGGCATGCCTGTATGTGAAGGGGATTGTCAACTTGCATAGTATTCCAAAAGTTATTGTTTCAGGTAGAGATGGTCGATTCACTTCTAGGCTGTGGAAAGGCATTCATGAAGGCTTGGGTATAAATATTCACTTTAGTATAGTTTTTCATTATCAAACTGATGGTCAATCTGAAAGGATAATTCGTGTATGGAAGACTTGTTGAGATTATGTGTTTTGAATCTTGGAGGTAGATGGGAGGATCACATACTACTGATAGAATTTGCTTATAATAATAGCTATTAATCAAGTATAAAATTAACACCATATAAAACACTTTATAGTAGAAAGTGCAAAACTCCATTTAACTTGGGTGGAAGTAGGAGAAAAATAATTAAAGGGCCCAGAGCTAGTTGATGAAGCAATAGAGAAAATTAGATTAATTAGAGACGGATTAAAAACTGGTTAGGATCGTCAAAAAATATATTATGACCTCAAACACATAGCAATAAACTATGAAATTGGTGATATTGTATTTCTAAAGTTTAAATTGATAAAAGATACATCCATATTTGATTAAGAGGGCAAGTTGAGTCCTAGGTATATAGGACCTTTTAAAGTTATTAAGAAGATTGATAAGGTTACTTTTAGGCTTGCTCTTCCGACTGACATGTTAGATATTCATAATGTTTTTCCTGTGTCACTACTAAGAAAATGGGTTACAAATGTCCACCAAAGAATTTCACATGATGAAATTAACATACATAAGAATCTAACTTACATAGAGGAATCAAAGATAATATTAAATTTCGATACTAAATAGTTCATAAATCGTCAGATTTCTTATGCCAAAGTAAAATGGAAAGAGGCAATATGGTAGAAAGAAGAATAAATTAGATTGAGATTCTCTCATTTATTTGATGACCGCCAAAACCATATATTTTGTGGATGAAATTCAATAAGGGTGAATTATAATATCCAAAATTTTCAAAAATTTAAGCATGAATTTTTTCTCAAAAGTTTCTCTCATTTTTATCACACATATGAAAAACATCAAATTTTTTTTCATTAAATTCTATTTTTAATTTTAAGCATTTTGACATATAACTAATAGCCAATAGGATATATATGAATTTAGTTAATTGATATTATTAAAAGTTGATTAATAAAAATTATTGCAGTTAGATCTGCCTAATGTGTAGTTAAATCATCCACTACAACTTCCACTAATCTATGCATTTAATTAACTAAATGTATTGTAGCATTCAATTTATCTTAGGTAAATTAAAATGTAATTAATTTTATATAACTGTAGCATTAGCATCCAATTTACACTAAGCCAAGCATGCAACGGTAGATTTTTGAGGGTTGAAATAAAATGGCTTTGGAAAGTTTTAGTGGAAAGAGCACTAGTGGTATATATATAAAATAAAATTAAGTAAAAACATTTACTTTCATTCCCCACCCGTATTTCCTCTGGAGTCTGAAGTAGGTCGCGAAGTAAAGGGAGCAGGGGATGCTGCAGGCTGTTGGGAGAGAAATTCAAAAATCGATAATTAAGAAGGAAGAAAGGAAGGAAAGATAGGGAAGAGTGGAAGAAAGTTAGGGAGAGGGAAGGAAATTTGAGTTGCATGAGGAGTTTAATTAAGATAAAAGTTTAAGGATTTTCATATAGCCTTTTTTTTAATTAGAATTCATGAATTTTAATTAAAAAAAAGGATATATGCACATGAATTCTAATAAAAAAAAGGCTATATGTACATGAATTCTAATTTTTTTAAAAAATAGGCTATATAAAAATCCTTAAAATTTTACCTCAATTAAACTCCTCATTCAACTCAAATTTCCTTCCTTTTTCTTAATTTTTTCCTCTCTTCCCTACCTTTCCTTCATTTCTTCCTTCTCTACCATATCGTTTTGAATTTCTCTCCCATTAGCCCGCATCATCCTGCAGCAACCTCCCTCTGCTTTGCAACTTGCTTTAGAATCTAGAGGAACTATTGGTTGGGGATGGAAGGAAATGATTTTACTTTATTTTATTATATATATAAAATACTAGTGCTCTTTTCACTCAAACCTTCCCAATCGCTCTCAGCCTTTTGATTTCAGCCCTTAGAAATCCACTCTTGCATGTTTGGCTTAGTGGAAATTAGATACTAATGCTACAATTATATTAAATTAATTACATTTTAATTTGCCTAAGATAAACTGAATGCTATAATATATTTAATTAATTAAATGCATAGATTAGTGGAAGCTGTGGTGGAGGATGCATGCTACAGGTAAGTGAATTTTTAACTACACATTAGGCTGATTTAACTACTGTAATTTTCATTAATTAACTTTTAATAATATCAATTAATTGTTTATATATATATATATATATTGGATGTTAGTTATATATCAAAATGTTTAAAATTAAAATATAAATTAATGAAAATGAGGTAAACTTTTGAGGAAAAATTTATGCTTACATATTTGAAAATTTTGGGTATTATAATATGGTCAAAAGTTGCTTGGAAAGATGTGCAAAATATAGTTAGCACTTAATGTGGTACTTGATAGGAATGTTTGATGAAGAAAATCTATATTTAAAAAATTGTTTGAATAAAATGGTAACTGCTGTTGTTGATGATTTTCTATATCTTATTCTTATCTTTTAATTTTATAATTATTTTGAATTCTAACATGTTTGTATTTGCAAGCTTTCTATATCTTCCTAGTAGCATGGTCTTCTTCTTGCGCCTGATTAAAAAAAAAACGAACAACCCAACTTATAGAATATGCTAGCATTTTTTTGTCCAATCAAGAATTCTGTGGTGGCTATTATCTCGGAGGGCTTATTTTCACCATTCCATTTACAACTTGGTTTATACAAGCCTTCTAGAATTCCCATCTTTTGGAGATGTCAGATAGGTATTTAGCACTGGGATGCATACTGTATAGGCGGCTTTGTTTTCTCAAAACAATATGTAGATCAAGGTAAGAAAAAGTTTTATTAGAAGATAAACCAAATAAGGGATCTTATTTAAGGTTGTCAAATCATTGCTCGATAAGTCAGATTGGATGGTTGTTGAAGAAAAATCTTGAGCTATTTCCTTCTAAGAAACTTTTTTCTCGACATAAACATGAAGTTCTGGTCAAGGATTAGTGTTCATTGGTGGTACTTTTCCTCTGTCTTTGATGAAGTATTTTCTGGCAGAGGTAAATTACTAGTGCTAACACTAGTCCCTCTATCTATTGTTTTCCAAAAAATGATTATTAGAGCTAAGTAAAGGCATAGGCAAAGTTTCTAAAAAAAATTAAAATTTTTAACTATATTCTCCCTCTGAAGTAAATTTTTATGGAAAAAGATGTGAAATTTTGCTTTTAAAATATTTTTAGTGATAGGGTTAAAGTATTTGTACCCTTTTTGTCACCGGCATACCCAAGGAAGACATGTTTTTCAGTTTTTATAGATTGAAGGTTATATGATGTATATACATCACATACACAACCAAACACTTTTAGGGGAGATTAGTAATTATTCGAAAGACAGGAAAATAATTTTTTTTGATTTTTAAAGGAGTTTCAAAATTTAAAACTCGAGATGGCATTTTGTTAGTTAGATAACAAACAGTTAAAGGCATTTCTCCAAAGATATATGGGAACTTTCATTGAAAATAAAATATCACAAACAACTTCAAATAAATGTATTTTTTTTGTAGAAGTGTGACACAACAAGAGGATTGATAAATAATATATTTTTTTCAATATGAAGGATCCCAAATATTGATTAAAATATTCTATACTATTGTTTGTTTTGAGAATGTCGATCATTTTTTGAAATTGATTCTTGTTAATTTGAGAGGCATGAGAGGGAAAAACTTTAACTTTATAATACATTATAATTCCTATTTATAGATCTATACAAGATGTTTAATAAGGAAATAAATAGCTATATAATAATGAAATATAACTCTTTCTAAATCAGCTGCCCATTTATGGAAGGTGTTCAACGTGATTAAGGCGAGCTTCCCACAGATCCCTCCTTGTAGCCGTGGGATTAACATGAGAATGAGAGGCTGAGATTTAACACTCCCCCTCAAGCTGGGGAGTATAGATCTGTCATTCCCAGCTTAACAATCATTCTGAGAAAGGCAGAGGTGTCCAGTCCTTTGGTGAAGACATATGCGAGTTGATCTTTTAACGGTACATGGTTGATATATATTAAACCATTGTCTAATTTCTTTTTAATAAAATGTCGATCCACTTCTATGTGCTTGGTTCTGTCATGCTGGACTGGATTGTGGGCTATGTTGATTGCCGATTTGTTGTCGCAGTGTAACTTCATGGGATTGTCCCACTTGATCCTTAGGTCTTCTAGAATCATCTTGATCCATAGCAACTCACATATTCCCAAGGCCATAACTCTATATTCTGCTTATGCACTAGATCTTGCTACAACATTCTGTTTTTTGCTTCTCCATGTAACTAGGTCCCCTCCAAGAAATGTGCAGTATCCAGAGGTAGATCTTCTATCTATTGGCGATCCTACATAGTCAACGTGAGTGTATGCTTCTAGAGTCATTCCTTGATCTCTTCTAAAGAGAATCCCTTTCTCTAAATTTCCCTTCAGGTAGTGTAGTATTCTGTCTACTGCTTGCATGTGTGTTTGTTTTGGGTTTTGCATAAACTGACTGACCATACTTGCAAATACTATATTTGATCTAGTATGGGAAAGATAGATCAATTTTCCCACTAATCTCTGGTAAGAACCTTTGTCTACATCTTGATCTTCTTTAGCTTCCCCCAGTTTGAGATTTGGTTCTACAGGTGTTGGTGATGGCTTGCATGCTATTTTTGCTGCCTCCTTTAAAAGATCTTTAATATATATTTATATTTTTGTTATGAGATGAAAATTCTCTTACTGGAGTGAGCTACTTCAATTTCAAGTATTTTAGCCTATCAAGTTCTTTGATATCAAATTATGATAAGGTTTTTTCTTAGACTTTCTTTCTCTTTTTCATTATTCCAGTTATGATAATATCATTATCTACATAGACAACTCCCCATGAGTTTGAGTGTTTAAAGAATAGAGTATGATCCCCTTGACTTTGTTTATATCCATTAAGAAGCATGAATGTTGAGAATCTTCCGAACCAGGCCCTTGGTGATTGTTTGAGCTCATATAGAGTCTTTTTTTAATTTGCACACATTGTTACCTCTTCATTTTTCCTTAAACCGTGGTGGTATTCCAATAAATATTTTCTCTTCCAGATCCCCATGCAGGAATGCATTTTTCACATCCAATTGTTCTAGATGCGAGTTGTACTTGACTGCTAGTGAGAGTAATATTCTGACAATGTTCATCTTGGCTACCGTGCCTATCTTAGTAGGCAATGCCATATGTTTGAGTGTACCCTTTTGTTACTAGTCTTGCCTTGTATCTTTCCAATATGCCATCAGCTTGGTATTTTATAAAGAACACCCATTTGTAATCGACCAGTTCTTTTCCTATTAATAAATTGATGATCTCTCATGTATTGTTTTTTATAGTGCATGCATTTCATCTTTCGTGGCATTTTTCCAATTTTTATTAGATAGGATTTCAAAAATATCTTTAGGAATATGAATATCTTTTAGTGTAACCAGAAAATTTTTATGTGAGGATGAGAATTTGTTGAAGGATAGAGAGTTGGTTATAGGGTATAAGGGAGATGATGGGCTTACCTTTCTTCCAGGAGATTTTGATTCTTGGATCTACTTTGGAGCACAACTCGAGCTTGTAAGCCTGGAGTAAACCTTCCCAAATCTAATGACAGCTTCGTCTTTTGTTTTCCTATCCTGGGTTTCAGGTGGTTCAATTTGAGGTGGAGGAAGGTCAAGAGGGGCTAGTTCATTTTATTCATCTTCCTCAAATTCAATCTCCCCCTGCAGATGAGATTTTTAAAAATAGGAATTTTGTTCATCAAATGTAACATCAATAGAGGCAAGGGTTTTTCTTTTTGGATGGATGATAACACTTATAGCCTTTTTGGGTAGCTGAATAGCCAACAAAGATGCATTTGAGTGCTATTGGATCTAGTTTTTATCTATCTTGGCTGTGAATATGAACATAGGCAGTGCACCCAAAGATTCTGGGTGTAAGATTATGATGGGTTCAAAACTCAGGGTAAAATGAGGACAAAATCTCCATTGGAGTTTTGAGTCTTAGAGCTGTGAAGGTAGTCGGTTTATGTGATAAGTTGCAGTTAGGAGGGCTTCTCCCCAATAGGATTTATGTATATTGTAGTGAAATAGGAAAAATCTGGTGGAGGCTAGAAGGTGACCATTTTTTCTTTCTTCAACTCCATTTTGTTGTGGGGTGTGAACATAGGACTCATGGATGATTCCTTCACTTTGGAAGCAGGAGGAAAGAGTTTGGTTGAAATAGTCTTTAGCATTATCGGAGCAAAATCTCCTTATTTTTACCCCGAATTGGTTTTTGATTATGGTATGAAAAACGAGAAGAATTGTACTAACATTAGATTTATTTTTGAGGAGATAGATCCAAGAGACTCTTGTGCAATCATCAATAAATAATACAAACCAGTGTGCCCTAGAGATATTGGTGATTTTGAGGGTCCCCATATATCACTATAAATAAGGTAGAAAGGAGTATCACATCTCTCATTTTTATTTGGGAATGAAGTTCTTTTATGTTTATGTAACTCACATGTTTCACAATGAAAATGGGTGTCCTAACCTATAATGATGAAGTTAAATATTGGAGTTCTTATCAATTAAGGATAACATAGAGCAGCTGTTTTTTGGTTTGTTTAGTTCTTTCAGGTAGTATAGTACGGCTTTCTCCTTAGCACGTCCAATCTTCTTCCCCGATCTCTGGTCCTGAAATAAGCAATAAGTAGGGTTAAATAAATCTTAACAATTATGATCAATGGTTAGTTTTTGTATTGATATTAGGCATGGTTTAAAATTGCATAATATGAGGCTCGCCTTGAGGCTCGCATTTGCGTAATTCTAGTAAAAAACGTCTCGATGCTTA
The DNA here is from genome assembly GCF_001605985.2 of Dendrobium catenatum. NCBI lineage: Eukaryota > Viridiplantae > Streptophyta > Magnoliopsida > Asparagales > Orchidaceae > Dendrobium > Dendrobium catenatum. Next base: position 304,824 of record NW_021319775.1, on the reverse strand, counting down.
CGCCTCGAGTTTTTTTTATGAGGCTTGCGCCTCAACTTGGTTGAGGCCCGCCTTGAGGCCCTCCTCGCATCACTGGCATGAGGCTTACGCCTCACTATATATATTAAAACTTACACAATCTTGAAGTAAATGCCCGACATTGGACTCTATAGGAGAGAAGAAGGGAGAGAGAGTAGTTCATCATAATGACTGATCTCAAATGAAAACCCCTTAGTACGCAGTATCATATAAGTGTTGGTGCTAATTGTGCGATCTCACTTATTCATCTATAATATCCCAATAGTTTTTTGTAGGCAACTTCTTAACCTCCCAATTCTTTTTGCAAATGTCCTTATTTTAAGCCATATTCATTGCTTCATAAATTAAATTCCATAGCCGTGGCCCTCTCACCATCAAACCATTCTAAGCACCTTTACTAATGTCATGTTGTCTCAAAGCATATTTGTACTGCGCAAAATGAATCGTCTTTCATAAAATTTTTTTAACTTGTTTTCATTCTTGTTTTTTGGCCCATGAACTTTTATTCCACTCTTCAGAAAAGTAAAACATTGCTTGTCAAATGTTGTCTTAAGCTTCCTTGAACTCTGCAAATATTAAATATTAGCAGTAGGCAAATCTTGTAACAGCAGGTCTAATAATTCCTGTAGTCATGAATTTTCTCATCAAACTGAGTACCCAAAACATGAATTTGTATATAAACTTACTAACGATTTGGCGCTTCAATATGGCTGATTTATGTGGAGGCAACTGTCACTAACCTCTCAAGCATCAAAGTCAATACCA